>NC_047115.1:38981428-39066428 GCF_902500255.1 Thalassophryne amazonica
TTGTATTATCTGTCTGGATATCAGCCAAGCAGCCTATCTGTTAATCTTCCCACTAATTAAAAGTGACTTGGACTCAAGAAATGTACTTATCTTTGTAATATCTCTATTGCCTCTGATTATTACATGCAAGATGAGATATGTGGTTTCATTAGTTGAGGCAATCTGTTGGCAAGATTAATGAAATAGAGGGATCCAGAAAGCGAATAGATGGAGAGAAAGATGGGGAGAAAAATAATTGAAGAGGGGAGGAAAAAGAGAAATGACAGGGACCTTTATAACTGGTACAATGAACATGATGACTTCATATTTTTTGGATTTTGAAGCACTTAATGGAAAAGTGACTTTATTCACACAATATAATACTGGAACAGTTGCTCAGTGGGCCGTTAATGTGTGGTAATACATTCTGCTTTACTAATTTGTAATTTATTGCCATTTTAAAACCAGTTTTAAAACCAAGTGCTATTACCATCACCCATCTTTGGGGTCCATCATGCTACAGCATCGTTATACTATCACACTAATTTCTATCGCCATTTTCACACATATGCACAAAGAGGTCAGTAGCTGATGGGAGCAATGAATAAAGTTCTGCAGTGTGCATATGCAGTTGAACTGAGCACATCATATCAGCATTAAGAAATGCTAAACTGCAGTTTGTGTGTTTGTTTCAAGTGTGTCAGTAAAATATATATGCAAGATCAGTAAAAATATGAAAAGATAAAATATCTCCCAGGAGCATTTTTGCATTGGGATAGGAATGCAAAAAAAGCCTAAGAGTACTGCAGCCTGAGTCATAAATGAAACTTCAGGGGATTCTTGTTTTATAAGTATGAACATGGATGGGAAGCCTCTGAAATCTAAGACTCTGGGTCACCATTCATTACAAAGCTGGGAAAGATTTAGACGTGTTTCTTCTAATATGTGCAACAGATTGCCCTGTTTTCTGTCGCCTGGGTTTACAATATTAATTAGTTTGTAATATTACTTGTAATGAGATAGCAGGACACACTACATGAGCATTCCATTGTGGTAACAGAGATATGGTATAATATTTTACCCTAATGGGGAGCTCCAGATGTGTTGCTGTTATTACAGATATCCTCAAATCTGATGGCCTGAAAACACATTTATGGGTAAAATGTGTCCAGCAGGAAAGCTAGACAAGGAGGGAAAAGCAGAGAAAACATTTATAGAGACACATGGAGAAAACGGAGGAACAACAGCAGGTGGTTTGTGCAGCAGGGATCCTTTTAAGTCCCCCCGCACCCCACCCCCCACCCCCCCCCCACACACACACACTTTCTTCAATCTATCCATTTCTTCGCCATCAGGTCTGTTCCTCGACATCTGCACAGTCTTTTTTTTTTTCTTTTTTAATATTTGATATCTGCCATGCCATAAACCACTGCTCTGGTTTAAATGTCAAACTGCACTTCCAGGTGATGAAATATCTTTAATAGCCTGTGAGCAAATGACCTGTCTAATGAGTCAGTTGTGATAATGTTAAGAAAGGGACGCAGGGTTAATAATAGGGAGCTCCGTATCACAAAGTCATTCTACTGTGTCATTTTCCTGTTTCTGATTAATTTTTTTCTGTTTTGTTCTGTAATCTTTCCAAGCAACGCCTTCTCCTCCGTCTCACCCGCTTCAAGATTACCACCCTGCTCCCCTTTGACGGCTGCAATCAAAGGTACTAAGACGGTGGGTAAAAAGTCTTCAAAGGACCACGAGTACAAACGTCAAATCAAACGACTTTCATTCTGTTTGCACTGCGGGATCTCACTTTGTACTATTTTTGGTAAATATTGCAAACACAGCAGGGGACAAACACACAAGTCTTGCGGAACAATATATATATATATATATATATATATATATATATATATATAATTTAATTTAATTAGAGTGCGTCAGCCCAGCCAGCATTGATTTCAACAAAATCCAATGATGGTAACTCCAACAAAAGATGAAAATATTTGGAAAGGATGCACTACTGGAAGATTGGTTCATGTGCAACTCCATCTTTGAGTGAGGGAACTGAAGATTCCCAGGATCTTCACATTAGATTACTTTTTTATACATGCACACTAGGCATGGGCCAATTACAGGTTAGAAAGTATGTGATTATTTCCTATTCCAGTGTGTATTACAGACGAGGACAAAATTATCAGCCCCTGTATGAAAGTTAATTTTTTATTAAAAATTTTCCCAAGTACTTTTTTACTAGCGCAAGAAATTTTCAACACAATATTTTTGAACACCCAAGTTTTAGTTTGGATGCTTACATTATTTTGATTTGCACACAGAAATAAAATTATTTCACAAAAACCAAAAACAACCAGTGTCAAAATTATTAGCCCCCATGATGATCATAGTCCATTGTGTATCCTTGTTGCTGATAACAGCCTGCAGTCATTTTATGGTAGTTTTCAACAAGTCTCAGACATGCCTCCTGTGGAATTCCAGCCCATTCCTCTTTGCAGAATCTCTCAAGCTCCTCTAGATTTCATGGTCTTCTGGCATGGACCTTGGTCTTCAGTTCACCTCACAGATTTTCATATGGATTCAAGTTAAGGGTTTGTGCAGGCAGTCAATAATGTTCACTTTGGTCTTCTGGACGTAGTTCTTCACCAGTAGCGATGTATGTTTTGGGTCGTTGTCGTGTTGGAAACCAAAGCGATGACCTACACCCAGATTTGCTGCTGTTTGAGGTTTTCTTTCAAAATCTTCACATATCCTTCTTTCTTCATGGTTCCTTCCACCTTGAGGAGATTCCCGCAACATCTCTATGGCCAAAGAGCTAGAGTTTCATCGCATCTGACCAAAGGACATGCTTCCAGTATGCATAATCTTTCTCCAGGTTATTCTTAGCATACTTGAGTCTGGCTGGAAGGTGTCACATCTGCAGAAGTGGAGTTTTTCTTGGTCTGCCAGCTCACAGTCCATTCCTGTCAAGGGTGCTAGTGATAGACTTTTTTGAGACTACAATTCCTGACTTGGCTAAGTCATTCACTTGAGTCTTGGCAGTTATTGTGTGATCTTTAGACACACCTCTCACTAATTTTCTTTCCAGAGTTTTTGAAATATTTTACTTCCTACCTCTGCCAAGCTTGTTCTGTACTGTGTGGCTCTCTTTGAATTTCTTGATGAGATGTTATGTGTCGGACGCAGCTCGGAGAACCGACCAGCGTTTGAAGGACCCAGTATGAAATAAGCAGAGCACGGTACAAAGGCTAACTGAATTTAATACATAACAGTGATCATAATAATAATAACAGGTGCGGTCTGGCGTGGTGCACTCCCAGCAGCGCTAAGGGTCCGGAGCCAGAAGCTGTTTCGGACCCAAGGACCCCGCCGACACCCCCCAGGTGGCCGCAACAACCGAGTCTGTGAAAGAAGGAACCATTATGTGAGTCCACACTCTACACACAGAACACTTAAAAGGTGTACAAACAGCAAACACTTCCTGGCTTGATTACTGATCAGCTTCCAACCTGCAGGCATGGAACATCCAGTTCACAAATCACCACCGCAGTGGAAGCTGATACATGACTAACATACAGCTCAATACAATAAGGTGTGAGGGACACCACATTTACTGACTGTATAACTGTTAGTCACAAAATCCAACGTACCTCAGGAAGTGTGCTGACGAGCGTGAGACCTCACCCTCTCCTCTTTCACAGACCGTGCATCAAACCTGGACATTCTCAGCGTCCGCTGCTGATGAGATGGCTCCCAAGACGACGATCTCACCCGTCTGGTCACAAGGTCGAGTCTCTGGCAAATGCACACTGTGCACTTCAGTCTTAAATGCCAACATACTCCAATCCCTCCAGATGCACCTCAGCTGTGAGTCCTGACGAGTCGCAGGTGATCAGGGTGAAGTCCTAACAGCCTCAGCAACACAGCCACTCAGTCCCAAATGCATGCCACCTGGGAGGAAACACAAAAGGCAAACAAACCAGCAGCCAGGCCCCCCCAGCCATACAACATGAGATTTCTCACCCCAGTTCTTGACACTTGGAAATGCTGTGATAACTCCTTCTCCTGCTTTGTGAGCATTAACTATTCTTTTTTCTCAGTTGCTTGTTCTTTTCTGATTTCTTTCTGATTTATTTTTATGCTTTCTCAAGTGACAGTTCAAACCCTTACTGAAGTTTATATATTGTGTGTACATTGGAAGATAACCCTCAAGTTGAACTTGACGTAACAAGCTTTGAGCATTACAAAGTTAAAACAAAAGAGTGGTTTGTGCTGTGGCTCAACAAAAAGGTCGAATCCTAAGGGGCCTAATAATTTTTACCCTGGTAGTTTTTGGTTTTTGTGAAGTACATTTATTTCTGTCTGCAAAGTAAAACATTGCATACATCCAAAATAAAAGTACCATGTTTAGAAATGCTGTGTTGACAATCCCTTGCTCTGTTAAAAAAGCACTTGAAGAAAATGTTAAATTTCATATGGAAGCTAATAATTTTGTCCTCATTTGAAAACAAACAGAGCATCACTCCACAGGGTTCAGTGCATGAGCTTTGTGTAGCTAAAACACATGCAATGTATGAAGGAGTGTGTCAACATGTTGGTTTTCAAACAAATAAATAATGAAAAAACATCAAAGCTTAGAGAAAGCAAGCCACGGAATATGTAAAGCATGTTTATGAAGAACGATTGAAAGAGGAGGACCAACAATGTGAAACGTCCAGGTCTTTGCTGTATTGAAGGTTATGTTTTGAAATCAAGAACTAGGTGGAGAGCTGCTATATTTGTGAAATGAAACTCCAGCTGTGCTAATGAGGCAGATAACTCAGCTGATTTGAAATCTGAA
The DNA here is from genome assembly GCF_902500255.1 of Thalassophryne amazonica. NCBI lineage: Eukaryota > Metazoa > Chordata > Actinopteri > Batrachoidiformes > Batrachoididae > Thalassophryne > Thalassophryne amazonica. The sequence goes on from NC_047115.1 coordinate 38,986,257, forward strand.
ATCAGTCAGTCTTCTAAGCAGTCAGTGGGAGATGAATTCAAACACACAATGAATACCTTTTTTTTCTTTTTTCCCAAAAATGTGACACAATTAAATGGCATGTTGCTTTGAATTAATTCCAACAAAGTTTCATGGGTAATTCATGTCCTTGCAGAAAGAGAGAAGAATGCAAACTGGATATGTGGAGAGAGCAGGAAAGAGAATGTGCACATGAACACTGAAATAATACATCCACTGAGGTGTTCAATACCACATAATATTGCATATCATTGTATTTTTGCCAAATGTTATCATACCGTCAAAATTACATACTGTAGTGACCTACATGCACAATATGAATTCTGAACAAGACATTTCATAAGCCCTTCTAAGGGCCCCTTCACACATAGTACGTTTAAGTAGAAATCTGGGTGACTCATGGTGGAACAGCTTGTATGAGCGAACCACGAAAACATCGAGCTGATGGACAGTCGTGCACAATCGCCTTGCAACGGTGTCGTGCGAGCAGGAACACAGTGCAAGCAGCTGGGATGAGGTGCACCACATCGTGCCATTGATGTGGTGGAAAATAAAATAAAAAACAGCTGTATATGTAGTGAATATCACTGGGTTGATATAAATAATACATAAAAGGGGACGCAATATAGAACCCCGTGGTTAAATAAAAAGAAAAAAATGCCACTCACGGGATTCGAACCTGTAAGCTCTGATTATCATCAGACGGAAACTTTACCACTGCGCTATCATCGCTGGCCTGTAATCAAAGCGGAAAAATGCCTGAAATCAACAAGGACATGAAGGAGGTGCGCTGTGTGCGGCCGCTGCAGCCCGGTGCAAAGGCAAAAGATGTTTTATATATTTCCACATGAGGACAGCATGCAGAGACATGCACCTTAAGGAGGAATATTGTAATTTCATGTCCTTTCAAACAAGAAACGTGTTCTCAAACTGGGACATCCAGGAGCAGAGATCTTTACAGCCGCAGCTGTGAGCGGACACACCCCCTGTCCGTTCAGCACCCAGACCAACGTGTCACTCTCTGTGTTATGTGGACATTCATTTTCGTTATTTGTTATTTAATTGCGCATGTAGGTACTGTCGTAATTACTTATATAACTGTGCTGGCAGTGGATTGTGTGTTTGTAATGTGTGCACTGAGCTGCCATCCAGCTGTCAGTGTGTTGTGATCAGTTGACAGGCCCCTCCCTGTGCTGTATGCGATCAGACCTGGCTGTCCAGCCCCCATGTGATCAGATCTGTACATACATATAAGCATTTTATGCAAGTGTGCCCCCCCGGCACGCCAGATGTGTTGGGGGGAGCGGGAGCACGACACACACACACACACACACACACACACACACGCACACACACGTGCAAGACACATGCACCACGTGTGTGGCTTTTTGCAACTCCACACTCGTGGGAGCACTGAAACAAATTTCACATCCAGCTTGACAGTGATTGTCTGCTGACTATTTTCATGATGATAGAAAATGTGTGGCCATTCGCACTAAGTGCCAAATGAGTGGTGTTAGATGTTTGTGTGTGTCAGCTGGAATTTGGCCTGCCACGAGAGGGTTCGATGGACTCTCACAGTGCACACGCTGTCTTTCAGCCTCTGGTGTGCACAACTTGTAGCAACAGGTCTATGAGGCATGACAGGCAGCTAAAATTTTAAATGTATTGCATACGATTCCTGCTTCAGGCGCACTTCATGCGCAATTTGCCCTAAAATTCATGCTTTTGGACTGTGCATGACAACAATTATCAACTGAAATGTATTCTTCAAAATTTTCTAATTTAACATTTTTTTAATAAAGAAAAAACATAATTGCATCACTGCACACTGAAGGAGACTGTGACAAAAGTGACAAGGAATACAGAAGCCTCATTTCTGGATAACTGTATTCCTGTAAATGAGGTTCCTCTGTCTGGCATCTCCAGTCCTCATGTTGCTCGAAATGGGAGGCCAACTGGATTTCAAACGAGGCAGTTCAGTTCACTGTGGCTTGTTGTGTTGTGTAAACCCTTGAACTATGTACAAAACAGTTTAACCAGTGGATCCTTCACAGTCTTTCTGCCATTACTGAGTACATTTGGGTTTTGTCAATGTGTGCAGGCTCCCACGCACAATGCCAAAATCACTCTGGATTTGATCTTGGCCAGGGCAGTAGATGTTTCAAGTGTTGAAAGTGTTTCCAGTTTACTCTGTTTTTTTTTTAACCCATTAAATGTGACTATCAGTTTCTTGTCGAATAAATTATGGAGCAGTTGTGTCAATAACATAATTTATTGGGCCCATAAACTTATCAGAGCTAAATGTTAGGTTACCACAGGTTGCTGGGTGTCTTTTGAGTTCGAATGGCTCTGTCAACAGTACAACTAATAATTTTATTTCAGCATTGTACGGACTGTTGGATTTAATCACACCAGTGAGATTCAATAGTGCTGCCCAAGAAAACAGATACTGTAGTTTATGGATGATTTGCAAGCCTTGCGATGTTGTTCTTTTGGCTTCCTCCAGTTACTGGGGGTAACCACAGCAAATCCATCACAGAGCTGCAATGGAATCTGGCACAAAATTGACACCAGATTCCCTTCATGATGCAACTTCTGTTCTACATGGAGAAACACACACGCCCCTCATCTTCCCAAGCAGTCTCCCAGCCACATACTACAACTCAAAAGATTAGAACATTCTGAAATAACTGACACAAACTATTGAATTTTTTCACAAAGTGCAAAATTTATATATTCTCATCTCATTACATATAATGTCCATAGGAGGGAAACCCCATCTCAAAAATATTAGAATATTTCATAAAAATCAATCAATCAAAGAGAAAAAAAGGATTTAAAATACAAAAATGTCAAACTCTTGAAGGGTATGTTTATTTATGCATCCAAGACTTGGTTGGGGCTCGTATTGCACAAATTACTGCATCACTGTGGTATGGCAAGGGGTCAATTAGCCTGTTGCTTTGACAGCAGCTTTCAACTCATCTGTATTGGGTTTGGTGTCTCTCATCTTTCTCTTGACAATACTCCATGGAGAACTTATGGCATATTTTCTGTGGGACAAATCAAGTACAGTAACACCATGTTCAGCAAACCAGTTCTTACTTTTGTCAGTGTGTGCAGGTGCCAAATCCTGTTGGGAAAGGAAATCAGCATCTCCATAAGGCTTGTCAGCAGATGTCATTGTCAATGAGTGTGGAAACCTCTCACTGGGCTTCAAGCAACTTGGATTCTGTGCCCCTCAACTCTTTCTCTAGCCTATGGGACCTTGGTTTCCAATTGAAATGCAAAATTTACTTTCATCTGAGGACCTCTGAGCAATAGTTTAGTTCCTAAATGACTGTCTCTGGTAAGCGGAATAAGCTTTGCTTTGCAATCTTCTCAAGGCTGCAGTCATCCCTCTTGCTTGTGCATCTTTTCCTACCACACAGTTTCCTCCCAGTTAACCTTCCATGCATATACTTTGATAGAACACTCTGTGACCAGCCAGATCTTGCACCAGTGACCTTCTGTGGCTTACCCTCCTTGTGGAGGGTGTCAATGAGTCTTCTGGACAACTGTCAAGTTAGCAGTCTTTCCATGATTGTGAATAAGACTGGAAGAGTCATGGTATTTTTATTGCAAAAACAGACAGTTACTCAAACTTGAAGTGACATTGTTGTGAAAGTGTCGTGTCACGGACCCACAACAGGGGGCGTTAATGAACGGACAATGGATAAGCCAAAAAGTAACAATTTAATGTTGTGAATCACACAACGATGTACAGACAATAACAATACATTGACTGTCAATCATACACCAGGTGACGTGTGGGCAGGCTCGACGATAGAAGACGCCTGGCGAGAGAAAAGCCGGATCCACACAGCTTCCACCGCCAATGGAGCTGAAGAACACCGGAGCCGCCAAGCCCTGCGCCCCAGGTGGCCGCTGTCTTCAGCAGTCAGACCCGGTACTGCTGGCAGAGAACAGAGACAGTCCAAATGAGTGTGAGGTCGCACACTCAGTAATCCCACAGTCTGTATTCAGTAAAGGAGGGAGAACCTCCACCTCCAATCACACACTCGTGCAGCTCCTGTCTAACCACTTATCTGGTTGGGGTGTGAAGCGAAGCCGTCGCTGATCACACCAAATGCCAATCCCACAGATAAGGACACACCACAGGAAAACGGTTGCAAAGAAGTACAGATTATTACTCAATGTTTTGAGTTAGCAGAGAAAGTTACCTGATTGGTAGTTGATTTCTCGGCGGGGAGGTGGAGTTGCAGTCCGGCCTTTATGGTGGTGGTGATGAGTAGTGGATGAGTGACAGCTGGTACGGATGATGAGTGACAGCTGTCACTCCTGGTCGCTCCGACGCCCTCTCGTGCTTGAAGCCCGCACTTCAAGCAGGGCGCCATCTTGTGGTGGTGGGCCAGCAGTACCTCCTCTTCAGCGGCCCACACAACAGACATATTGTAATAGTTTAATAAAATATTCTAATATATTAAGATTGATTTTTTTTTTTTTTGTATTTTGGAGCCGGAGGCTGTAATTATCAAAATTAAAGTAACAAAATGCTTTAAACCTTTTAGTTTGCATGTAATGAGTCTAGAATCCATAAAATTTTCACTTTATGAAATAACAGACAAAATATTGACTTTTTCTATGATATTCTAATTTGCTGAGATGTAAAACTTAGTCTGCTTCACTTCTGAGATTTGACAGGATCAGGTGCACGCAAAGGAGTCTAGCTACTGCAAGACTTTAGATGAAAACAAAGGAAATTAGAACATACGAGGTCTGTCAATAAAGTATAGGTCTTTTTTATTTTTTTAAAACTATATGGATTTCATTCATATGTTTTTATGTCAGACATGCTTGAACCCTCATGTGCATGCGTGAGTTTTTCCACGCCTGTCGGTGACGTCATTCGCCTGTGAGCACTCCTTGTGGGAGGAGTCGTCCAGCCCCTCGTCGGAATTCCTTTGTCTGAGAAGTTGCTGAGAGACTGGCGCTTTGTTTGATCAAAATTTTTTCTAAACCTGTGAGGCACATCGAAGTGGACACGGTTCGAAAAATTAAGCTGGTTTTCGGTGAAAATTTTAACGGCTGATGAGAGATTTTGAGGTGATACTGTCGCTTTAAGGACTTCCCATGGAGCGAGATGTCGCGCAGCGCTCTCAGGCGCCGTCGTCAGCCTGTTTCAAGCTGAAAACCTCCACATTTCAGGCTCTATTGATCCAGGACATCGTGAGAGAACAGAGAAGTTTCAGAAGAAGACGGTTTCAGCATTTTATCCGGATATTCCACTGTTAAAGGAGATTTTTTAATGAAAGACGTGTGGGCGGATTGCAGCGTCGGCTCACAGCCGCCGCGACGCTCCGCCAAAGGAAAAACACCTCTGTTGGAAGCCTTAAGGACAAGCTGGAACATGTCCTGCTGTTAAACAATTTCTCAAATACTCACTCCACTGAAAGCCATCAAAAGCCGCCTGGATTTTATAAATGGTTATCAACACGGAGGTGTTTTTCCTGTGCCGCCGCACCGCGCCGGCTGCGTCCTGACGCGCGGACCCGTCCGCACGTCTTTTATTAAAAAAATCTCCTTTAACAGTGGAATATCCGGATAAAATGCTGAAACCGACTTCTTCTGAAACTTCTCTGTTCTCTCACGACGTCCTGGATCAATAGAGCCTGAAATGTGGAGGTTTTCAGCTTGAAACAGGCTGACGACGGCGCCTGGGAGTGCTGCATGACGTCTCGCACCGTGGGAAGTCCTTAAAGCGACAGTATCACCTCAAAATCTCTCATCAGCCGTTAAAATTTTCATGGAAAACCAGCTTAATTTTTCGAACCGTGTCCACTTCGATGTGCCTCACAGGTTTAGAAAAAATTTTGATCAAACAATGCGCCAGTCTCTCAGCAACTTCTCAGACAAAGGAATTCCGACGAGGGGCTGGACGACTCCTCCCACAAGGAGTGCTCACAGGCGAATGACGTCACCGACAGGCGTGGAAAAACTCACACATGCGCACGAGGGTTCAAGCATGTCTGACGTAAAAACATATGAATGAAATCCATATAGTTTTTGAAAAAAATAAATAGGACCTATACTTTATTGACAGCCCTCGTATATGGTGTCACTCAAGGCTCAATGTAGATTCAGGCATGTCTTGAGCTCAAACATAAGAATTCTTGGAGTAATTTTCAGACCAACATTGTCTTTTGATTTTCAGATTTGAGAGGGAGCAAGACTGCCTATTTTCATTTCCAGAACATTACAAAGATGATCTATCTTTTCAATGGCAGATTGTGATACACTGATTCATGTTTTTCTGTCTACCGGAACTAATGGATGCAAACGAAACGAAAAGCACCAGATGACTGCAGCTTATTCACAACAGGGCTGCCCAAATTGTGAGTAAAACACACAAATTTAATCATATTACCCTGGTGATGGCTTCTCTCCATTGCCCCCCTGTACTTGTACATGTGATTGGTGGTTTTAAGGGCCCCTTAAAACGAATGAGCACAAGCCAAGCCAAATCAGCCATAATGGGGAAAAAAGTCAAACTTCGAGGCGCAGTCGGGAGGGACAGACATTTGGACAGCCATATACGAATGCCATATGACCACTAAGAATCTGGGCAGATCCCGCCTCAATTGTGTCACGCACAACCATGTGTGCGTACACGATTTCAGTTCGAATGTTATTGGACCACAGTAGGACTGCGTAGAATGCTGTTATAATGCAATACAAGTACAAATAATGTCGTGTGAGTGAATTGGGTGTGACTAAGCAGGACACCGTGCCATCAGAATGAACACGTGTGTCCCACACATGACCTGCACTGTGTGATCGAACTTTATGAGCTGCACTGCAGCAGCGGGGTGACGTGACCATTCCAGGGTCACGGAGGAGCTGTGCGTCCTGCTGTCTGGCTGTATGGTGCACACTGCGCCACAGGATGGCGCGTCATATGGGATATATATTTTGTGGTGGATGTGGCATGTGCTGTCACCAGTTGGCTGATCACAGGATAACATGGACTTGATCACATGGCGCAGCGTTGCTGGTGTTTGCCCTGCGTCATGAGACACAGCTGGAGGCATTCCAAAGGTGAGTTTTTAATTTTTATTTATGTTAAGATGGCTTGCCAACACAAATGTGTGCCACAGACACTGTCGTCTTAATCAGACGGCAGTGTCTGTGGCACGCATTGGATTATATAGTTCTGTATTGTGTATAGTTCAACAATATCTTGTAATGCTGTTATGATACTGTCATTTACTGTATACGAACCAGTTTGGACTGACAGTGTAAATAATTTTGGAGAGCACGGAAACACAGGCATGGGTACTTCAATCTCTATTTTCACCCTTTTCATTCAAAATAATTAGATCCTGATGCAATGTGCCTATTCATTGTGTCCTGCTCTGCTGGACAGAAGACCTACTGCAAAGAAAGGATAGATACTGAATGGAAAATAAACACACATATGCAATATGATAAAATGCATTAAGAAATTTTCTGATCTATTTTGTCCTGAATTTCCAGTGCACTGTTTGGGACACTTACTACACTGCATGTTACTGCCAACACATGACTGGCTACGACAGCTGGTAATCTCCAACTGTGATTTCAGACTCATTTACTTAAGCCCTTCCCTGTGGTGTTCAGTACATTAAGAAAATCAACAAAATGCTCGTAAATGGAAACACCTTTTGAGTTCTTACGATTTACTACAGCTTCACCAGTTGGTGGGATGGTGTTCATACACTTACTTGCCTCCGAATGAGAAACTCCACTCATGGCCACTCATGCTGCATCGCTCTGGAGTTGTACAACTGGAGTTGCATCAGGAGAATCATACATAAAACTTGTGCCAAATCAACATGCAGATCCATAAAAGATCTGCTGTTGCCACCTCGAGCAAGACAGGAGAGGCCAAAAGAAGTGAGTACTACCATTTTACCAGTTGCTCCTGGTGACTCAGATCTGCAACATTGGTCCATAATAACACAGTAGTATTTGGTTTCTCTTATGCTTGTTATAATAGATCCTATTGTACTTTTTCTTCAAAAGAGTTTAAAAATCATTATAACCATTGTCATTTCTGTCCTAATTTTTTTCATCTAGACAGAATAATTACACTCAACAAAAATATAAACGCAACACTTTTGGTTTTGCTCCCATTTTGTATGAGATGAACTCAAAGATCTAAAACTTCACCTCCAAGATCGTCTGAGACCAGCCACTCGGACAGCTGCTGAAACAATCGGTTTGCATAACCAAAGAATTTCTGCACAAACTGTCAGAAACCGTCTCAGGGAAGCTCATCTGCATGCTCGTCATCCTCATCGGGGTCTCGACCTGACTCCAGTTCGTCGTCGTAACCGACTTGAGTGGGCAAATGCTCACATTCGCTGGCGTATGGCACGTTGGAGAGGTGTTCTCTTCACGGATGAATCCCAGTTCACACTGTTCAGGGCAGATGGCAGACAGCGTGTGTGGTGTCATGTGGGTGAGTGGTTTTCTGATGTCAACGTTGTGGATCGAGTGCCCCATGGTGGTGGTGGGGTTATGGTATGGGCAGGCGTCTGTTAAGGACGAAGAACACAGGTGCATTTTATTGATGGCATTTTGAATGCACAGCGATAACTGTGACAAGATCCTGAGGCCCATTGTTGTGCCATACATCCAAGAACATCACCTCATGTTGCAGCAGGATAATGCACGGCCCCATGTTGCAAGGATCTGTACACAATTCTTGGAAGCTTAAAATGTCCCAGTTCTTGCATGGCCGGCATACTCACCGGACATGTCACCCATTGAGCATGTTTGGGATGCTCTGGACCAGCATATACGACAGTGTGTACCAGTTCCTGCCAATATCCAGCAACTTCGCACAGCCGTGAGGAGTGGACCAACATTCCACAGGCCACAACTGACAACCTGATCAACTCTATGCGAAGGAGATGTGTTGCACTGCATGAGGCAAATGGTGGTCACACCAGATACTGACTGGTATCCCCCCACCCCAATAAAACAAAACTGCACCTTTCAGAGTGGCCTTTTATTGTGGGCAGTCTAAGGCACACCTGTGCACTAATCATGGTGTCTAATCAGCATCTTGATATGGCACACCTGTGAGGTGGGATGGATTATCTCAGCAAAGGAGAAGTGCTCACTATCACAGATTTAGACTGGTTTGTGAACAATATTTGAGGGAAATGGTGATATTATGTATGTGGAAAAAGTTTTAGATCTTTGAGTTTATCTCATACAAAATGGGAGCAAAACCAAAAGTGTTGCGTTTATATTTTTGTTGAGTGTAATAATGTATCCCCCAGGTATTATTTCCGTCCCCTTGCTTGAAATGCTGTGCCAATTAAACTAACTCCAGTTGAACTGATTTCCAGTGTTTCAGTTCCGCTTCACTCATTTCCTGCAATGAGCAACATGTGGTAGTGAACATGGTGGCCAGAACACCTACAGGTTTCAGAAATGAAAGAAAGTGACAAGCTCATTTCAAGCTGTATGTAACTTCAACACCCACTTACTCTTAATTTCCATCATGCATGCAGTAATAGGGTAACTCTTTGAAACAAAATAAATATGTCCAGCAGGTGGCAGACAAGTATATGGAATATGACACAGACTGTGTTTGTACTGATCTGGTACATAAAAGTTCATCAAAATGTAAGCAGTTTATCCTCATATATCTTGAAGGACAGTATCCAGTGTTTATTCCCTGATACTATCAAGCAGTTGAGAGTCTACAATGCCTCCTGTTCAGAAAATGGAGGGGATGGACTCATATATCTATCTAGCTATTCACTCAGTGTGGTTTGTGCTAGTCTTGTGAAAGCCTCGGACAGGTTGCATAAAACTTCTATTAACTCTAGGGCTGCAACTAATGATTATTTTAAGAAAAGAAGAAATGATGAGTTGTTAGGTTCATAAAATGTCAGAAAATATTTCAGAAAAAGTTGATCAACTTTTTTCAGAGCCCAAAATGATGCCTTCAAATGTCTTGTTTAGTCCATAGCCCACAGATATTTAGTTTTGCGCCAGATAAGGTTCAATAAGCCAGAAAAGTTAAGAAGCTAAAATCAGAGACGCACACAGATGGTTTTCCAATTTGGATTTAGAACAAGCTTTCATCAAGAAGTGAAGATGAATAAAGTTCTCCCCTCCTGCTATGAGGGCTTTCAAGGGGCCCCTGACTGCTTGGGGCCCAAGGAAGTTAAACTTGCTCTGCCTATATTGCTCTTAAATTAAGCAAGCTGTATGTTTGTCAAGGCGGGCGGCTGCCCGAGAACCGTAGTGGCTGGAGCCGCAATGCAGACTCCCAAACAAGGCTTTGGTGTAAAAGAAATCTTCATCTTTATTCCAGGCTTAGGTTCAGAGCACAGGCAATCAAGCAGGGGAGCAGAGGTACAAACAGGATCAGGCATAAACGCAGTCATGGTACAGCAGGGGTCAGAGGCATGAGCAAACACAGTTATCAAGGATAAAGCAAAAGGTGTGGTCGAGGAATACAGAGCAAAACATGGTACACGGCAAGGCAAGAAATCAGGACTTCATACAAAGGCTGGGATGTGTGCACAAAACGACAACAAACTGGTGGGGAAGTGGTGGCTGGGAGGTGTTTAAATCTTACAGGAGATAACAAGGTCCATGTGAGGAACAATCTAGAAAGGGGTGTGGCCATTGAACGAAGACTAAACACAGTGCAAGATAGGGAGGAAGAGAGTGCACAAAGTGTAGTGATGTAGGAAACAAAGATGTGTGAACAGGTGCCAAGAGTGTGAGTGAAAGAAAACACAGAGTGGACAGAATCAAAGTGTGAAACAAAGATAATAGCAGGTGCAGTGCTGTGGAGTGGGAACATACTCGGAGGGGCGTGAGGGAAAATGAGAACTATGAACAAAAGTAAAATAAAAACTGAGGGCAGAATAACATATCCAAGAACTGGGCATGAACATGAGAACTGCAAATGAAACATAAATACTACTTAAGCAAAACTAAACTAGGAAAACAAGGTGGTAAACAAGCTATAAGAAAAACAAACTACATGAAAACAGAAAGTAAAACCCAATGTAAAATATAACTGATAACACAAATGAGAAAAGCAAAATAAGCAAGTGATAAACAATGATCAATAATGCAAACACAAACTGGCAGAACAAAAATAGAACAGAACTGGACAATGGCTCAAGTAAGAAAAGTAACAAAACAAAGTAACACAGCAAAACTAGAACAGAAAATAATCCCATGAAGAAAAAATAACTAATATAGCAAAGCTGGGGCACGAGGTGAGCCAAAGGGAGAGGCAAAATAAGGACTAAGGCCTAGACCCAGGCCGGGCATGACAATGTTAGAGCAACAAAGAAAGACAGCAAATATATGACATTGAAAAGTTGAACAGCAATGTGATGAAAATTTAAATAAGTGTATACATGAAAACAAGTCTATGAAGTTCATATGTCAATATTTCTGCATACTCTCTTATGACAGATCATTATTCACATCGGATCATCTAATTCATTCAGCCTTTATAATCTCCACACCTTTTTGAGAACTTTTTATTCACAACGTAGATGCTGTGGTGCTTTCATCTCTTAAAATCTGTCAGGGCCATTAGTTGTTAATGGCATTAATAGCAGATCTGCCGCTTTAGGCCACAATATGGATTCATTAGAGAGTGAATGAGGCCTATTATCTGTGGTAAAGTTAGGGTCCTCCAGTTTAACCGAGCACTTCTCTGCCTCCCTGTGTGTATGTGAGAGTGTTTGTAACAGACTTATGGGCAAACTGAGTTAATGGGGGGCGACAAAAGGCAGTGTGAAGTTTGAATGCGTGTACTGTAGCATATGGATAATGCTATGCTCCATGGCAACAAAGCTGTTGGGGTTTTCTATTCCATTAGCAACTAATTGCAATGTTTTTATATCCAAACACATTTTGTACAAATGTCTAACCGTGTCTTGCTCAACTTCTCTGGCAAAATTTCCATCTTATGTCTCCCTTTGGAAGATGTCATACAACTATTGAGTAAATACTGTCAACCAGCTCTCTGATTTTGCCCAGAATGTCCACTTTTAACAGGAAGCGTTATGACTGGAAACTATATACATATATACAGTAAAACTCTCATACAATGGATTCAGATTGAACAACAAATTTTGTCCATTATAACTGAAATCTGTTATATGTATAAAACGGACAAAAACTGTTATATGTATAAAATGGACAAAATCTGCTATATGTATAAAACGGACAAAAAACATTTTTCTAAGTACACTGTGGAGTGGTACTTTAAAATCTCAAAGTCTGATTTATGCTTCTGCAACTCTGTGACCATGCAGTGACGTAGACGTGCGCATGACCTTTTGAAGGTCTCCGTTGTGTCTTTATGCAACTTGCTGAAGGAACAGTAGCTTTTTCTGGATAATTTTGTCCCTCAATGAGCTCCACGTCTTTATGCAATCATGAACCTCCAAACCAACGATATGGTACGTACAATTTTCCTCCATGAACTGCAGGTCATTTGAGCGCCTTTTTCTGACTCCTTGTTGTAAAGATGGTCATATTCGCGAACTTTTCTGCCAAACGTATTTGATCCATGATTGAAATATAATCAGCATGTGCACCGGAAAAACATTTAAAATGTGATGGGAGAGAAAGGATTGAAAATGAAAAAGTGACAAATCACAGCCCTTGTGGTCTCAGTCATTTAGCAGGTGCATGTCAGGCACTGGTTCGTCACACCCAGGGATATGTGTGAAACTTAACACCATATTACAGTGCAGGCAACAAGCAGCATTTTGTTATTAATCACCAGCCTTGAATTACACCCTACCTTGTTTAGGTAGCGGGTCTGAGCATGGTTTGAAAAAATAAATGGCCGGGCTTTTAATCACGGAAATACGGTACCCAATTTCCTTGAATCAGCGAGTGTCAGTGATGAACTTCATTTCATACTGCTGTTACTGGGCACGTCCAGACTGCTCTGTCCGATACATGCGAGGGGTTTTTAATGAAAATGCATTGCCATCGGACAAGACGCTTTGTCCATTGTGACCAAAAATCCGTTATATACAGTGTTTATTACATGGAAAACCATACAAAAAGCACTGGGACTTTTGCTTTTGTCCGGTGAGTGTGAATATCTGCTTTATACGATGACGCTTTAGGTGAGTTTTACTGTGTCTATATATATATATACGAGGTCTGTCAATAAAGTATAGGTCCTTTTTATTTTTTTCAAAAACTATATGGATTTCATTCATATGTTTTTACGTCAGACATGCTTGAACCCTCGTGCGCATGCGTGAGTTTTTCCACGCCTGTCGGTGACGTCATTCGCCTGTGAGCACTCCTTGTGGGAGGAGTCGTCCAGCCCCTCGTCGGAATTCCTTTGTCTGAGAAGTTGCTGAGAGACTGGCGCGTTGTTTGATCAAAATTTTTTCTAAACCTGTGAGACACATCGAAGTGGACACGGTTCGAAAAATTAAGCTGGTTTTCAGTGAAAATTTTAACGGCTGATGAGAGATTTTGAGGTGATTCTGTCGCTTTAAGGACTTCCCACGGTGCGAGACGTCGCGCAGCGCTCTCAGCCGCCGTCGTCAGCCTGTTCAAGCTGAAAACCTCCACATTTCAGGCTGTATTGATCCAGGACGTCGTGAGAGAACAGAGAAGTTTCAGAAGAAGTCAGTTTCAGCATTTTATCCAGATATTCCACTGTTAAAGGAGATTTTTTTAATGAAAGATGTGCGGACGGGTCCGCACGTCGGCTCGCAGCCGCCGCGATGCTCCGCCACAGGAAAAACACCTCCGTTGGAAGCCTTAAGGACAAGTTGGAACATGTCCTGCTGTTAAACAATTTCTCATATACTCACTCCACTGAAAGCCATCAAAAGCCACCTGGATTTTACAAATGGTTATCAACACCGAGGTGTTTTTCCTGTGCCGCCGCACTGCGTCGGCTGCGTCCCGACGTGCGGACCCGTCCGCACATCTTTCATTAAAAAAAATCTCCTTTAACAGTGGAATATCCAGATAAAATGCTGAAACCGACTTCTTCTGAAACTTCTCTGTTCTCTCACGACGTCCTGGATCAATAGAGCCTGAAATGTGGAGGTTTTCAGCTTGAACAGGCTGACGACGGCGGCTGAGAGCGCTGCGCGACGTCTCGCACCGTGGGAAGTCCTTAAAGCGACAGAATCACCTCAAAATCTCTCATCAGCCGTTAAAATTTTCACTGAAAACCAGCTTAATTTTTCCTAACCGTGTCCACTTCGATGTGTCTCACAGGTTTAGAAAAAATTCTGATCAAACAACGCGCCAGTCTCTCAGCAACTTCTCAGGCAAAGGAATTCCGACGAGGGGCTGGACGACTCCTCCCACAAGGAGTGCTCACAGGCGAATGACGTCACCGACAGGCATGGAAAAACTCACGCATGCGCACGAGGGTTCAAGCATGTCTGACGTAAAAACATATGAATGAAATCCATATAGTTTTTGAAAAAAATAAAAAGGACCTATACTTTATTGACAGCCCTCGTATATATATATATATATATATATATATATATATATATATATATATATATATATATATATATATATATATATATATATATATATATATAGATCTGCCGCTTTAGGCCACAATATGGATTCATTAGAGAGTGAATGAGGCCTATTATCTGTGGTAAAGTTAGGGTCCTCCAGTTTAACCGAGCACTTCTCTGCCTCCCTGTGTGTATGTGAGAGTGTTTGTAACAGACTTATGGGCAAACTGAGTTAATGGGGGGCGACAAAAGGCAGTGTGAAGTTTGAATGCGTGTACTGTAGCATATGGATAATGCTATGCTCCATGGCAACAAAGCTGTTGGGGTTTTCTATTCCATTAGCAACTAATTGCAATGTTTTTATATCCAAACACATTTCGTACAAATGTCTAACCGTGTCTTGCTCAACTTCTCTGGCAAAATTTCCATCTTATGTCTCCCTTTGGAAGATGTCATACAACTATTGAGTAAATACTGTCAACCAGCTCTCTGATTTTGCCCAGAATGTCCACTTTTAACAGGAAGCGTTATGACTGGAAACTATATACATATATACAGTAAAACTCTCATACAATGGATTCAGATTGAACAACAAATTTTGTCCATTATAACTGAAATCTGTTATATGTATAAAACGCGACGTCTCGCACCGTGGGAAGTCCTTAAAGCGACAGAATCACCTCAAAATCTCTCATCAGCCGTTAAAATTTTCACTGAAAACCAGCTTAATTTTTCCTAACCGTGTCCACTTCGATGTGTCTCACAGGTTTAGAAAAAATTCTGATCAAACAACGCGCCAATCTCTCAGCAACTTCTCAGACAAAGGAATTCCGACGAGGGGCTGGACGACTCCTCCCACAAGGAGTGCTCACAGGCGAATGACGTCACCGACAGGCGTGGAAAAACTCACGCATGCGCACGAGGGTTCAAGCATGTCTGACGTAAAAACATATGAATGAAATCCATATAGTTTTTGAAAAAAATAAAAAGGACCTATACTTTATTGACAGCCCTCGTATATATATATATATATATATATATATATATATATATATATATATATATATATATATATATATATATAGATCTGCCGCTTTAGGCCACAATATGGATTCATTAGAGAGTGAATGAGGCCTATTATCTGTGGTAAAGTTAGGGTCCTCCAGTTTAACCGAGCACTTCTCTGCCTCCCTGGAATTCCTCCGCACGTCTGTCTCAGTGTGCCGAAAAAATGCTGATGTCCACTCTTTTCACAATTCCTGTGCTAGTCAGACAACATACCGGATCAAGACAGCGTCCAGTTTAGAAATGAATGGCACATTCCACTGTTACAGGAGTTTTTGTCATGGAAAGAGGAGCGGCTCCACCGCGCGTCGCGGTGGAGCTGCATGGCGCAAAGCAACGCCGTGATGAAGCCTTCCTGGACATGTTGGGGCAGGTCCAGCTCATACACAATCACAATCGGATAATCACACGACTGAAAAGCAACCGACAGCCGTCTGAAATCCACCTTTAAGCCGTCCTGTGAGACCAACACCGAGGTGGTTTTGTCTTGTGTAATGAACGGTTCCATGGCGCGTCCCTCTGCTCCTCTAAACACACACACACACATATAAAATGTGCAAACCCTCTGTGACATCACACAGAAGTTTTCTGAAGCTCGCTAATGGGTTGGTTTTGGATTTCGCAATCTTGGCAGTGCCTTACTTGGCCTATCTCCCAGGTGACCCATAAATGGGCAAAGAGGTGGAGCTTGGGCAAGAGAAGCATGACCTGGATGGGATGAATGAAGTGCAAACATGCCCACTCAAGCTAGCTAAGGCTAACAGTTTAGGTCATCTGAATTTGGTTGATTGATTCACGCACAGTTTTGAAGACTGGGTGGTGATTCTTATAACGCTTGGGTGTGGGTATTAAAAATTATGACCAGGCTCAATAACTGTGGCAATACCAGAGTAGGTAACGTTACCCCGTTACCAATACCTGCTAATCAGTGTTAAGGGTACCAACACACAAATTTCAAAAAATACTAAAATTTCACTGAGCAGAAATACTGGGGACAGATTTCTCAGATGGTCTGTGAGAACGATAGAGCTAAAATCATTTTTTGTACCAGGCTGTCATTACCTTTGCTGCTGAACATTATAACATGGAGTTCTTGCTGGATTGACTCACTTTTTCTGCCAGCCTCAGGTGGCTATTCAATGAGCTGCAGGTTTTAGCACTTCCACATCGACTTAACTTTTCAGCACAGGAGTTTGCCACTTGTGTATGACCTAAATTTTTAAGATAAAGTAAAACCAAGAAGGTGGTATGATTAATAAGTACAGAACAGTATTTAAACATGCTTCTTTAATAAGTGTTCAGTGGCTGTTCTAGTTCTCATATGCATTTTTTGTAGGCACTAAGTGAAACGTGGATTAGACCACAAAAACCACATTGTATTTCAGTCCTTTTAATTTTTTTTTTTAACAAAAACCTCACATGAGTAATATTATCACTCATATAGTGACTGTACAACAGAACCTGGACAAAAGCCTTTACTTTTATTTTGGAAACTGAGAAGTGCAAAGCAAGTTGGTGTTGAGACATCACACATCACAAGTGTGACAATGAAACCAAGCATAATGTTGCAAATTAAAATGGCTGAAAGGACATTTCTTCCACTCCTCTCTCTCTGTCTACATCATTGATCTTTCATTGTTACGCAGATGATACCCAGCTTTATCTATCCATGAAGCCAGAGGATACACACCAATTAGCTAAACTGCAGGATTGTCTTACAGACATAAAGACATGGATGACCTCTAATTTCCTGCTTTTAAACTCAGATAAAACTGAAGTTATTGTACTTGGCCCCACAAATCTTAGAAGCATGGTGTCTAACCAGATCCTTACTCTGGATGGCATTACCCTGATCTCTAGTAATACTGTGAGAAATCTTGGAGTCATTTTTGATCAGGATATGTCATTCAAAGCGCATATTAAACAAATATGTAGGACTGCCTTTTTGCATTTACGCAATATCTCTAAAATCAGAAAGGTCTTGTCTCAGAGTGATGCTGAAAAACTAATTCATGCATTTATTTCCTCTAGGCTGGACTATTGTAATTCATTATTATCAGGTTGTCCTAAAAGTTCCCTAAAAAGCCTTCAGTTGGTTCAGAATGCTGCAGCTAGAGTACTGACGGGGACTAGCAGGAGAGAGCATATCTCACCCGTGTTGGCCTCTCTTCATTGGCTTCCTGTTAATTCTAGAATAGAATTTAAAATTCTTCTTCTTACTTATAAGGTTTTGAATAATCAGGTCCCATCTTATCTTAGGGACCTCGTAGTATCATATTACCCCATTAGAGCACTTCGCTCTCAGACTGCGGGCTTACTTGTAGTTCCTAGGGTTTGTAAGAGTAGAATGGGAGGCAGAGCCTTCAGCTTTCAGGCTCCTCTCCTGTGGAACCAGCTCCCAATTCAGATCAGGGAGACAGATACCCTCTCTACTTTTAAGATTAGGCTTAAAACTTTCCTTTTCGCTAAGGCTTATAGTTAGGGCTGGATCGGGTGACCCTGGACCATCCCTTGGTTATGTTGCTTTAGACGTAGACTGTGGGGGGGTTCCCATGATGCACTGTTTCTTTCTCTTTTTGCTCCGTATGCATCACTCTGCATTTAATCATTAGTGATCGATCTCTGCCCCCCTTCTCGGCATGTCTTTTTCCTGGTTCTTTCCCTCAGCCCCAACCAGTCTCAGCAGAAGACTGCCCCTCCCTGAGCCTGGTTCTGCTGGAGGTTTCTTCCTGTTAAAAGGGAGTTTTCCCTTCCCACTGTGGCCAAGTGCTTGCTCATAGGGGGTCGTTTTGACCATTGGGGTTTTTCATAATTATTGTATGGCCTTGCCTTACAATATGGAGCGCCTTGGGGCAACTGTTTGTTGTGATTTGGCGCTATATAAGAAAAAAGTTGATTGAGTTGATTGATTGATCTGTTATGGCTATGCACAGCTAATTATCAAAATGACAGTTTCCTCTTCCTAATTACTAAAATAAGCCTCCTGCTCTGTGGCACAAATGGCTCCATCAGTTACAACACTTCATGATTGAATTTATTTCAATACTTACTATAAGTTTTGTTGTTAGAATATGAAATAGATGTAAAAATAGTGTCAGTACCACACAGCTGAGAGATAATGATACGTTTTGGTCCTAAGAGGACATCAGTAGACAAATGTCCTCGTTGGATCACCTGTCAGTGCCAGGGCTCCAACTGTATGAGTGTAATGTGTGCGAGCGAGTGTGTGTGTGTGGGCTTGTTTGACTAAATGTGAGTTGTTCTGCCTGCAGGGATCCCACAATAAGCCAGAGGTAAGAAATGTCCTATTAATAGACATTTGTAAAGAGGTGTGTGTGTCTCTGTGTGTGCAGGCGTCTTAAGCAATGTTTCTCTGATACCTTACAAACACTCGCTTCATTGTGCATGACCCACTACACTAAAATAATCATGACATGATAATTATGAATGATGACTAAACTGTGACAGAATTTTTCATGATACTACTTTTTCAGATGTTTCTGTTCAACCATATTGCCGGCAGCTCTGTTCTGCAAATAACAGTGTGACTTTTACAACACTGAAAGAATTTTTTATGACTGTAACTGTTAGAGCTAAGTTTGTGTCTTGGAAATCAGGGGAAAGCGGAGCTCCAAGAACAGCAAGCAATCAATGTCATTGATCATGACATTCAAATATCATGAACACCTATCATACAACTACCTTGAAAAAACTGCCTTATAAAATTTATGTTTAGGTTAAGTGACATAAAAATAGAGTATAAAAAAAAGCACTTGCTGGAGCACATAACTTAGCCCAGGTCCATCTACCAGGATGTTATCCAGATGTGACACAGAATTAAATGATTTCCATTTCAGACCAGGTCTGACTGATTCATGAATGCTGGCGAAATTAGTGGAATTCTGCTAATACATAAATAAATAATCAGGAATAGACCTATAAAACCTTAAGTGTATGTTTTGATTTTTTTCTTTTTCTTTAAATGGTGTGTAGGCTAGGCCCAACACTTTCAACACATCTCATGATTTTTGCATTAATATTTTTTTGGCAACCTTACTGACAAGCCAAGCAACAGAGAAGGCTCAAAGATAAACTTTTTTCAGGCCCTGTTACACCTTGACGATTTAGTCAGCATATGCCCACCGCCAACCGTAGTAAAAAGGCTGGTATACGTGGGCATACATCTAATAAATTATGCAGCTGTCACACCTTGGCGATTTACTCAGCGGATGCTGACAACCCCATTTCCACCGAGTGGTTTGGATCAGTACGTACATGTCCGAACAATTACGTCTGGCTTGGTTTGCGCTTCCACCATCACCAGAACCCTTTTATTTTGCAGGTGGCACATCATCGAGTGTGCATACACTGTCGCGCGGCATCTCTTCTCCACACGGAAGCAAAACCGAGTAACTTAACATTTTTTTAAATTTTATTTTATTGTTGTCTTGGTGGATCATGGGACTTATTTTCATGGGACTTCAGCCAAAACAAGGAATTAAAGTATTTTCAGACTTTGATTTTGAGAATCAGGATGCTTTATTTGGATACATTTTTGTCAGGCTGTGATGATTGTCATGATCCAGGCCTGTTGGGCCCCACTGTTACTATTTTGAACTCTTTTTCCACATTTGTGCTCTGAGCCTTTTGTATTTTTTTAATCATGCCATGTATCTTAGTCATGCTTCAGCTGGTCTTGTTTCTTGTTCTTGTCAGGTTTTCATGTTATCTTTGGTTTTGTTTTTGTCAATTAACCTTGTATTTGTTCTCTCTTGGTCACTTAGTTCCTCCAGTCTTAGTTTGATTCTGTTTACTTCATTTCTTGTATTATGCTTTGGTCACTGGTTCAGTTTTCTTTTGAGCATCTTGTATTCATAGCTTAGTTCTGTTTATCACATTTTTGTATTATGCTTTAGTCACAGGTTTTGGTTATTGTTTATCTTCCAGTGTTTCTTCTGATTATGTTCTGTTTGTCACTTATTGCTCATCAGTTAGTTCTTTTTCTTTATTGCACTATTCTGTAGTCACCAGTTTTATCTGCAGTTCTCATGTAGTTTTTCTTTTGTACTTATTATATCTTGATTTGCTGTTTGTTCCCATGATGCTTGCTCTGTCGTGGTCCCCTAGTATCATATTCTGTTTTAGCTCGGTTCTCACGTCATCCTCATTTGTTTGTGTTCACTCACTACACCAACCATTGTGTCTTTGTCTCACTCTTTTTCTGTCTGCTTTGTATTTTCGTTCACTCCCACTCTTGCACTTGCTCACGTGTCTTTGTCTCTTTCATCACTTCACTCTGTGTCTTCCTGCCTTCACTCTCTTGCACTTACCTTTGTCTTCCCTGGTCACGCCCCCTTCCAGAACCTTCACCGACACCTGTGTCTTGTTGCACTAAATACATCACCAGTTATATAAGCCCTCACAGTCTCACAGTCCCTTGCTTGATTGTTGAATGTATTTCACTTTCCAGCTTTCACGTCCTGCCTTGTTTTGCTTGTTGATCTGCCTGCCGGATTTTGACCTTGTTTTGCCTTTGACCATGTTTTTTGTCTCTGCCTCTGATTGCCACCACGCCGTGTATTTTGACCTTAGCCTGTTTATTGGACCAAGCCTCAGCCTTACGTCTGTCTGTACCTTTGCTTCACTGCTGGACCATCTGTGTACCGAATCTCTGCCTGTTACTCTCATAAAACCTTATTCTAACTGCATCTGCTGTGAGAGTTTGCATTTGTGTCCACTCGATTTGTGCCACGCCCTGACAATGATGAATCCAAATGAAATGAAAAGGTAAGATTAAGACTTTATATTTACTCTGTGTGAATGGTTTTAATAATTGAAGCAGTCTGTTTGCATGAGGAATGCAGCTTTAAGCCAATTAATGGACAGCATCAATGGACATATTTTTTTCTTATGAGTAACCTACAAGAAAGGTGTCAACAGTCGTATAACTTACGTACAACTTATGACCCACATATGCGGAATGTATGAGATACACGCTGGCATACATCGAAAATATTGTGCATGCCCAATGTTTTTCGAGGTACTCTGACATATATCAGCGTGCTTCAACATGTTCTTAACTTATACAAAACTTAACCCATAACTTATCAGACGTATACAAGCATATGCCAGCATTTTTCAATATGGTTGGTATACACTGGCTAAATTGTCAAGGTGTGACGGGGTGTTAGCAGAGGCAAAAGGAAGACACGATCACCCCAGAGTTTTCATTTTGACCTCAGAACAAGCTGACCAGATGCCCGTAACATTCTATTGTAAGTGAGTAGAGTTAAAATTTCAGACAAGTAGGATGGTGCAAGGCCATTAATACACTCAACAAAAATATAAACGCAACACTTTTGGTTTTGCTCCCATTTTGTATGAGATGAACTCAAAGATCTAAAACTTTTTCCACATACACAATATCACCATTTCCCTCAAATATTGTTCACAAACCAGTCTAAATCTGTGATAGTGAGCACTTCTCCTTTGCTGAGATAATCCATCCCACCTCACAGGTGTGCCATATCAAGATGCTGATTAGACACCATGATTAGTGCAAAGGTGTGCCTTAGACTGTCCACAATAAAAGGCCACTCTGAAAGGTGCAGTTTTGTTTTATTGGGGGGGATACCAGTCAGTACCATTTGCCTCATGCAGTGCAACACATGTCCTTCGCATAGAGTTGATCAGGTTGTCAATTGTGGCCTGTGGAATGTTGGTCCACTCCTCTTCAATGGCTGTGCAAAGTTGCTGGATATTGGCAGGAACTGGTACACGCTGTCGTATACGCCGGTCCAGAGCATCCCAAACATGCTCAATGGGTGACATGTCCGGTGAGTATGCCGGCCATGCAAGAACTGGGACATTTTCAGCTTCCAAGAATTGTGTACAGATCCTTGCAACATGGGGCCGTGCATTATCCTGCTGCAACATGAGGTGATGTTCTTGGATGGCACAACAATGGGCCTCAGGATCTTGTCACGGTATCTCTGTGCATTCAAAATGCCATCAATAAAATGCACCTGTGTTCTTCGTCCATAACAGACGCCTGCCCATACCATAACCCCACCGCCACCATGGGCCACTCGATCCACAACACTGACATCAGAAAACCGCTCACCCACACGACACCACACACGCTGTCTGCCATCTGCCCTGAACAGTGTGAACCGGGATTCATCCGTGAAGAGAACACCTCTCCAACGTGCCAAACGCCAGCGAATGTGAGCATTTGCCCACTCAAGTCGGCTACGACGACGAACTGGAGTCAGGTCGAGACCCCGATGAGGACGACGAGCATGCAGATGAGCTTCCCTGAGATGGTTTCTGACAGTTTGTGCAGAAATTCTTTGGTTATGCAAACCGATTGTTTCAGCAGCTGTCCGAGTGGCTGGTCTCAGACGATCTTGGAGGTGAACATGCTGGATGTGGAAGTCCTGGGCTGGTGTGGTTACACGTGGTCTGCGGTTGTGAGGCTGGTTGGATGTACTGCCAAATTCTCTGAAACGCCTTCGGAGACGGCTTATGGTAGAGAAATGAACATTCAATACACAAGCAACAGCTCTTGTTGACATTCCTGTTGTCAGCATGCCAATTGCACGCTCCCTCAAATCTTGCGACATCTGTGGCATTGTGCTGTGTGATAAAACACAGAGTGGCCTTTTATTGTGGGCAGTCTAAGGCACACCTGTGCACTAATCATGGTGTCTAATCAGCATCTTGATATGGCACACCTGTGAGGTGGGATGGATTATCTCAGCAAAGGAGAAGTGCTCACTATCTCAGATTTAGACTGGTTTGTGAACGCCAATCGGAGGTCACTAAAATTAACATTGAATCGGTGTGTAACTTTGCAAAAACAATGTCGGACTCTGTTGTTTTCTCTGGGCCCCTCCCCAATCAGACCGGGAGTGACATGTTTAGCCGCATGTTCTCCTTGAATTGCTGGCTGTCTGAGTGGTGTCCAAAAAATGAGGTGGGCTTCATTGATAATTGGCAAAGCTTCTGGGGAAAACCTGGTCTTGTTAGGAGAGACGGCATCCATCCCACTTTAGAGGGAGCAGCTCTCATTTCTAGAAATCTGGCCAATTTTTTGGGATCCTCCAAACTGTGACTGTCTAGCGTTGGGACCAGGAGGCAGAGCTGTGGTCTTATACACCTCTCTGCAGCTTCTCTCCCCCTGCCATCCCCCTATTACCCCATCCCCGTAGAGACGGCGCCTGCTCCCAGACCACCAATAACTAGCAAAAATCTATTTAAGCATAAAAATTCAAAAAGAAAAAATAATATAGCACCTTCAATTGCACCACAGACTAAAACAGTTAAATGTGGTCTATTAAACATTAGGTCTCTTTCTTCTAAGTCCCTGTTGGTAAATGATATAATAATTGATCAACGTATTGATTTATTCTGCCTAACAGAAACTTGGTTACAGCAGGATGAATATGTTAGTTTAAATGAGTCAACACCCCCGAGTCACACTAACTGTCAGAATGCTCGTAGCACGGGCCGGGGCGGAGGATTAGCAGCAATCTTCCATTACAGCTTATTAATTAATCAAAAACCTAGACAGAGCTTTAATTCATTTGAAAGCTTGTCTCTTAGTCTTGTCCATCCAAATTGGAAGTCCCAAAAACCAGTTTTATTTGTTATTATCTATCGTCCACCTGGTCGTTACTGTGAGTTTCTCTGTGAATTTTCAGACCTTTTGTCTGACTTAGTGCTTAGCTCAGATAAGATAATTATAGTGGGCGATTTTAACATCCACACAGATGCTGAGAATGACAGCCTCAACACTGCATTTAATCTATTATTAGACTCTATCGGCTTTGCTCAAAAAGTAAATGAGTCCACCCACCACTTTAATCATATTTTAGATCTTGTTCTGACTTATGGTATGGAAATAGAAGACTTAACAGTATTCCCTGAAAACTCCCTTTTGTCTGATCATTTTTTAATAACATTTACATTTACCCTGATGGACTACCCTGCAGTGGGGAATAAGTTTCATTACACTAGAAGTCTTTCAGAAAGCGCTGTAACTAGGTTTAAGGATATGATTCCTTCTTTATGTTCTCTAATGTCATATACCATCACAGAGCAGAGTAGCTACCTAAACTCTGTAAGGGAGTTAGAGTATCTTGTCAATAGTTTTACATCCTCATTGAAGACAACTTTGGATGCTGTAGCTCCTCTGAAAAAGAGAGCTTTAAATCAGAAGTGTCTGACTCCGTGGTATAATTCACAAACTCGTAGCTTAAAGCAGATAACCCGTAAGTTGGAGAGGAAATGGCGTCTCACTAATTTAGAAGATCTTCACTTAGCCTGGAAAAAGAGTTTGTTGCTCTATAAGAAAGCCCTTCGTGAAGCTAGGACATCTTTCTACTCATCACTAATTGAAGAAAATAAGAACAACCCCAGGTTTCTTTTCAGCACTGTAGCCAGGCTGACAAAGAGTCAGAGCTCTATTGAGCTGAGTATTCCATTAACTTTAACTAGTAATGACTTCATGACTTTCTTTGCTAACAAAATTTTGACTATTAGAGAAAAAATTACTCATAACCATCCCAAAGATGTATCGTTATCTTTGGCTGCTTTCAGTGATGCCGGTATTTGGTTAGACTCTTTCTCTCCGATTGTTCTGTCTGAGTTATTTTCATTAGTTACTTCATCCAAACCATCAACATGCTTATTAGACCCCATTCCTGCCAGGCTGCTCAAGGAAGTCCTACCATTATTTAATGCTTCAATCTTAAATATGATCAATCTATCTTTGTTAGTTGGTTATGTACCACAGGCCTTTAAGGTGGCAGTAATTAAACCATTACTTAAAAAGCCATCACTTGACCCAGCTATCTTAGCTAATTATAGGCCAATCTCCAACCTTCCTTTTCTCTCAAAGATTCTTGAGAGGGTAGTTGTAAAACAGCTAACTGATCACCTGCAGAGGAATGGTCTATTTGAAGAGTTTCAGTCAGGTTTTAGAATTCATCATAGTACAGAAACAGCATTAGTGAAGGTTACAAATGATCTTCTTATGGCTTCGGACAGTGGACTTATCTCTGTGCTTGTTCTGTTGGACCTCAGTGCTGCTTTTGATACTGTTGACCATAAAATTTTATTACAGAGATTAGAGCATGTCATAGGTATTAAAGGCATTGCGCTGCGGTGGTTTGAATCATATTTGTCTAATAGATTACAGTTTGTTCATGTAAATGGGGAATCTTCTTCACAGACTAAAGTTAATTATGGAGTTCCACAAGGTTCTGTGCTAGGACCAATTTTATTCACTTTATACATGCTTCCCTTGGGCAGTATTATTAGACGGTATTGCTTAAATTTTCATTGTTACGCAGATGATACCCAGCTTTATCTATCCATGAAGCCAGAGGATACGCACCAATTAGCTAAACTGCAGGATTGTCTTACAGACATAAAGACATGGATGACCTCTAATTTCCTGCTTTTAAACTCAGATAAAACTGAAGTTATTGTACTTGGCCCCACAAATCTTAGAAGCATGGTGTCTAACCAGATCGTTACTCTGGATGGCATTTCCCTGATCTCTAGTAATACTGTGAGAAATCTTGGAGTTATTTTTGATCAGGATATGTCATTCAAAGCGCATATTAAACAAATATGTAGGACTGCCTTTTTGCATTTACGCAATATCTCTAAAATCAGAAAGGTCTTGTCTCAGAGTGATGCTGAAAAACTAATTCATGCATTTGTTTCCTCTAGGCTGGACTATTGTAATTCATTATTATCAGGTTGTCCTAAAAGTTCCCTAAAAAGCCTTCAGTTGGTTCAGAATGCTGCAGCTAGAGTACTGACGGGGACTAGCAGGAGAGAGCATATCTCACCCGTGTTGGCCTCCCTTCATTGGCTTCCTGTTAATGCTAGAATAGAATTTAAAATTCTTCTTCTTACTTATAAGGTTTTGAATAATCAGGTCCCATCTTATCTTAGGGACCTCGTAGTACCATATTACCCCATTAGAGCGCTTCGCTCTCAGACTGCGGGCTTACTTGTAGTTCCTAGGGTTTGTAAGAGTAGAATGGGAGGCAGAGCCTTCAGCTTTCAGGCTCCTCTCCTGTGGAACCAGCTCCCAATTCAGATCAGGGAGACAGATACCCTCTCTACTTTTAAGATTAGGCTTAAAACTTTCCTTTTCGCTAAGGCTTATAGTTGGGGCTGGATCGGGTGACCCTGGACCATCCCTTGGTTATGTTGCTTTAGACGTAGACTGTGTTTCATAATTATTGTATGGCCTTGCCTTGCAATGTGGAGCGCCTTGGGGCAACTGTTTGTTGTGATTTGGCGCTATACAAGAAAAAAGTTGATTGATTGATTGATTGATATTGTGTATGTGGAAAAAGTTTTAGATCTTTGAGTTCATCTCATACAAAATGGGAGCAAAACCAAAAGTGTTTTTATATTTTTGTTGAGTGTAGCTTTAAAAACAAACATTAAAATCAATTCTAAAATAAACTGGAAGCCAGTGTAGTGAGTAAAGTACAGGCTTAAAGTGGAGATGACACTTCAAAAATTAGGGAAAAACTGATATAAATAGCAAAATATACATACAGTATAGTAAGTTGAAAGTGTTTTTATTCATTATCACTGAAAAATAGTTTGTACAGCTTCTCAAAAGTGTGTTTATTGGAAAGCGCGCTTGCAGCGCTCCTTCAGTGGTCACGTGATGCTGTGACATCACAGAATGGAGAGTCCCGTGTTGTGTGTTGGGGGGTTTGGCTGGATGTTTTTGTGTTGTTTTCTTTTCTTTGCTCTCCAGGTGGTATGCAAACTGGTTTTTGTCTGTGGAGACAGTGCTGGCAGAAGAATCCTTCACCCTCATCAACATTATTGGCTGCACTTGTGGAGGATGTCCACGTGCAGGCCTAATGACTCACAGCACCTGTGGATGATGCTCACGTGCAGACTTAAGGACTTTCAGCTGAAGCAGATAATTAGATGGAGTTCTGCATTTAAGCCATGAGTGGTTCAAGCAGAGTTGCCGGGAACTCGACCTTGTGACGTTCGTTTGTGAGATGCTGAGGACCGCGTCTGGGTTTGACACATCGTGCCTGTGAAGGACGGGTGAGGGACACATACTGTCAGTACACATCAGAGGTGATTGATTGTCTGAATAAGTGTTAATAGTAATTTGGTATTTTGTTACGCAGTATATTTGAACATTGAGAATTGTGCAGCTCGCTTCTCACGGCCGTGGCGTGCGGACTGATGATCCTCTCACCTGTTGTGAGAAGCTGCTCATTTACATAAAGCTTAAATTCAGACCTGAATGTGTTGCTGATAGTGTGTGCCTTTGAAGGATATCAGTTGTTGCTGTTGACTTACCTCACCTCTTCTATCCTTCACAGAGTCAGTTTGTCGTGTCCACCTGGGGGGTGTTTGGCGGTGAATGTGAGTCCACAAGCACCGGGCTTCAATCCCTTTGGGCACTGGAGAGCGCGCCGTCCTTCACTCCGCCAGACAAGCCATATGTTATGTTGTACACAATTATTGCACAGAAAGGGGAATAAATGTTTTGATTTTGGAACCGCTTTCTGGTTATTTAGCGCTGGGTTCAGTCAGACGCAGGTCCGCTCCTCAACCCGCGTCGGCACATAACAGTAGTTCCCGGCCATTCTAAAATGGACCCAGCGGCAGAAGCGGTTCCGTTTGCCGAAAGAGTCCAAGAACACTTGGAGAAAATATGGGAGCAATTACAGCATCTCGCAAACCAAATTAAACAAACAGATGCCCGCGTTACGGAGCTTGCAGCGCAAGCCGTTCCGCTTCCTGCTGCTCCAGCTGCGGCACCATCGATACCGGTGCAGATAACTCCGTCACCCAGAGATTCGGCTTCCGAACCAATTATTTGTCATCCGGAGCCTTATGCGGGAAACGTTGAAGCCTGTGCTCCGTTTTTGATGCAATGTTCTCTGGTTTTTGCTCAGCGACCGGCTTCCTTCTCTTCTGATGGTAGCCGTGTCTCATATGTGACAAATTTGCTCCGAGGTGACGCCTTAGCTTTGGTCACTGCGTTATGGAGTAATAACTCTCCATTGTTAGAATCCTTTAAGGATTTCTCCCGGGAGTTCCGATTGGTTTTGACCATCCGGTGAAAACAAATACCGTTGCCCAACGGTTGCTGAATCTCAGGCAGGGGAGGCAGAGTGCGACGGATTATTCCGTGGATTTCCGAATTTTTTCTGCTCAGTCCGGTTGGAATACCGCAGCTTTAAGAGGAGTGTTTGTGGATGGTTTGAACGATTCATTAAAAGACGAGCTAGCAGTCCGTGACGAGCCAAACGATTTAGATGAGCTAATATCGTTGGTGATTCGTCTAGATGATCGGATGAAGGAGCGTGGACGCGAGAGAGGGCGGCCATCAGAGCGGGTTTTTTCGTCTCGGGGCTTTCCCCGACACAGATCTGGGCCGCCTCTTCTTCGCCCCACTGAAGCTCCTCTGACGGGACCTCTGGCTCCTCCTGTTGACGAGCCCATGCAGCTCGGACGAGCAGAGATTACTGTATTGCCCCGACATGTAAGCGTCAAGAAAGATAGTGATGACGTATCTCCAGGTGTTCTGGGACAGGCACAATAATGGACACAAAAAAAAAATAATAATAATTAGTTATTTGGGCTGTTTGTGTTTTTTTTTGTAAGGGGTTGTAAATTGTTTGGGTGTTTAGAGGCGGTTCTGGTGGAGTGAACGACTGACGGTTCAGAGCACGGCTGGACTCAGCCAATCGTTGGTTTTTATCATTTGAACTTAGGTATTTTCTGTTTGGGATTGGGTCGTTTTGTTTTGTTGTTTTTTATTTCCCTGCTTCCCTAACCCCAACCTCACTTGCCCTAAGACCGTTCATCTTGTGGGTTGTGGGGTGGTGCAGGTTGGTCACGCTGAGTGTTTCTCAGAAGACCTCTGCACCTGGCGGGGGTTGTCAGGGGCGTCTTTTTGGGTTTGGTTAGGGCCCGGTTCCGCTCCAGCCTCGGTGGGCCTTTGGCCGTTCGTCATTGGTGTTACCGGGGTGTGGTGCAGCGGGAACACACCTCAGTTGGAGGGGTGGGCCGATCTGTTGCCGTTCGCCATTTCGGTAGTTCCACCCCTCCCGATAGGCTGGTGGTATGGTCGGGTAGGGGCACCGGACGTATTTCCGGTTTTCCGCTGGGTTTCGGGGTTGGGACCGGGTTAGTTTTTCCTGTTTCCTTCCCCGGCTTAGTAATTTTGTGCCGTTTGCCAAAATGGAGCTAACGACTGGCTCTGGGAGTGATCCGGGGTCTTTCGGGGTGCTGGGGGAAGTAACAGGGTTTTCCAGTTGTTTTATTTGCCCCCGGGGTGTTTTAATGAAGTCCGCCGGGGGTTGGATTTTTGTGTTTTTATGCTTCCTTCCAGGTTTCACCTCCAGGGTTGATGGGACGGTCCTCTGGGGGGGGGGGGGGGGAATTGATTGTGGGGCCGACTCACCAAGTGTGGCCAGGTCTGGGGTTCCTGGGTTGTGGGGAGGGGGCCTCCTGCGGTTGATGGGACGGTCCTCTGGGGGTCGCTGCTCCTCCATGTAAACCTGGGGACCTCTGTGGGATTCCGGTTTTGGTTGTCTCTCCTAGAACAGGCGGTAAAGGTCTTCTGGGGGGGGTTGGGCTGCATATCGTTCTGGGGGGGGTTGGTTGTTATTCTTTGTGACTTTGTGTTTGTATTGTGTTGTTGGGGTTGTGTTGGGTTTTTGCATTTGGGAGTTTTTCTTTTCTTCCCGGGGTTGGATGGGCCGGTCCCCTGGGGAGGTTTTGGGTGGGTTTCTTGTATGTTGGGTTGTATATGGGACTTTTTTGGGCTTTTGTTGATGCCAGCCGGCCTTCCAGCTGCGGTGCCCTGTCATGCTGTCTGCTGTGGACCTTGGGAGCGTTACGCCGTCTGCTTGCTGTCATGGACCCCGGAGGGAGGTGCTGTTCTCGGGCCTGGTCTGTTCGGTTGCCGGGAGGCTTCCCGTTGATGGGGGGGTACTGTTGTGTGTTGGGGGGTTTGGCTGGATGTTTTTGTGTTGTGTTCTTTTCTTTGCTCTCCAGGTGGTATGCAAACTGGTTTTTGTCTGTGGAGACGGTACTGGCAGAAGAATCCTTCACCCTCATCAACATTATTGGCTGCACTTGTGGAGGATATCCACGTGCAGGCCTAATGACTTGCAGCACCTGTGGATGATGCTCACGTGCAGACTTAAGGACTTTCAGCTGAAGCAGATAATTAGATGGCGTTCTGCATTTAAGCCATGAGTGGTTCAAGCAGAATTGCCGGGAACTCAACCTTGTGACGTTCGTGAGACGCTGAGGACCGCGCCTGGGTTTGACACATCGTGCCTGTGAAGGACGGGTGAGGGACACATGCTGTCAGCACACATCAGAGGTGACTGATTGTCTGAATAAGTGTTAATAGTAATTTGGTATTTTGTTACGCAGTATATTTGAACATTAATGAGAATTGTGCAGCTCGCTTCTCACGGCCGTGGCGTGCGGACTGATGATCCTCCACCTGTTGTGAGAAGCTGCTCATTTACATAAAGCTTAAATTCAGACCTGAATGTGTTGCTGATAGTGTGTGCCTTTGAAGGATATTACTTGTAGCTGTTGACTTACCTCACATCTTCTATCCTTCACAGTCAGTTTGTCGTGTCCACCTGGGGGGTGTTTGGCGGTGAATGTGAGTCCAGAAGCGCCGGGCTTCAATCCCTTTGGGCGCTGGAGAGCGCGCCGTCCTTCACTCCGCCAGACAAGCCATATCTTATGTTGTACACAATTATTGCACAGAAAGGGGAATAAATGTTTTGTTTTTGGAACCGCTTTCTGGTTATTTAGCGCTGGGTTCAGTCAGACGCAGGTCCGCTCCTCAACCCGCGTCGGCACATAACATCCCGTCTTTGTCTGTTCGATCGACAACAGGGACAGATGGACCTCAGCATGGACAGTGACGAGATCAAGAACTTTTCTGACTTGTCTTCAAGTGTGGATTATTTCTGACTCGGATCCTGAGATTGTCGCAGCAGTGATTAGACCCTACAGATTGGAGCTGTATTTTTCGGACGAACATTCAAACCAGGAGCATTCTGGCAGTGAAAATAATGCCGATGGTGTTTATGGTGGAGCCGAAGCAGAGGCAAGAGACATGCCAATTCTGATGGATTTTGAAAGGCTGCAGAATATGTAATGGTAAGGTAGGCTTTGATTTTTGTTGCTGCTGTTTATAACACTCTAATTACTGTATAGCATTTTCGATTCGAGCGTCTGTTTACAGCCTTTGTTATTGTTCCAGAGCTGTGATAGTGTAGCTATTACTTGCGGACCACCGTCATTACCTTCGGGTTTTTGCCATTTTCGAGTGCCTGGCATTGCATTCATCCGTGTTTAGTTACGTTATTTTCATGAAAGAATAGGAAATAAAGGGCGAAAGTTTAGAAAAAGATCGCCAAAAACAACAGTGAACGTGCCGGCGCTGTTTATGTGCCGCGCCGTGTTTACTACGTAAGTTCCTTGACCATTTCAAGATTATTGTGAACATATTATTTGGGGTTGACATTTTATGTGTTCCTGTGAGCGGTGAGAACATGGAGACGGTAGAGGAAAGTGTCTGCTGTCGGGAGCAAATGTGTGTGTGTGAGCGGAGCGAGCGGCAGCCGGACATTTCGTGCATCACACAACACCGCGGCTTTCAATCAATCAGCCTGGACTTGAAAAGGCTTAAACCTTTCGCCCTTGTGTTTGTGCAATATGCTGCGACACACTGGTCAGGCATATCGACAAACAAGTCCCTGAGAGCTGTGTTTAATCAAAGTTTCTGCCGCTAAACAAAGTGTAAACAACGGCCGCCAGGTGCACAAGCTGATACGGTCTACAGCCAGTGACGTATTTTAGGCTTGATGCTCAGCGGGAAGCTGATCACGGGGCGTGCACATTTTTCAGTGGTGGGACGTTCAAATGTTATATATAATGGGAGAACCGTGTACACTTTCCTAAAACCTTTAGGTTGACTGAATTATATAACCTTTGTTACATGTAATAAGACTATGTTGTCTTTAAAGGTCATATCCACTTTAATGTGCTCACGTCTGGAAGTGCTAAAAGATGAGCAACAGCATTTTGCACAAGCTGGAGATGTGCAAGAGAAGACTGGTTAACACCAGCATAAAGTGCATTACAGTAATCAAGTCTGGAACTGATGAAAGCATGAATGACCATCTCATGATCACATCTACTGAGAAAGGGCTTTACTGTAGCCAGATGATGTAGCAGGAAAAAACTTGCTTTAACAACAACTTATCTGCTGATTGAACCTCAAATAGCTGCCAAATGTCACCCCAAATTCTTAACAGCAGGGTTTTAAATAATTAATCAGAAAGCTAAAGTTTGACGGTACAACATTTGGCATGCCAGAATGCCCAAACACAATAGTCTCTGTTTTACCGTCATTTAGGTTAAAGAAATTTTGACACAGCTGCTGCTTTACATCATGAATACAATCAATTAATTCAAAGCATCACTGCTATTAGTCTTCATAGGCAAATAGATTTGCAGATCATCTGCATAACAATGAAAGGACAGGCTGTGCTTGGCTATAAGTGACCCCTGACATGTACAATGAAAATAGAATAGGGCCAAAAAAAGAACCCTGTGGCATGCCATAACAAAGATGAGCATTTGATGAAGAGAGGTCACCAACCATAACGGAAAATATACTGTCAGCCAAATAGGATTTAAACCACTTAAGTACAGTGCCATGAATGCCATTGCCAACAAGATGTTGTATTTGAGAAACAAGTACTGTGTTGTCCAGTGTCAAAGGCTGCTGTGAGATCCAACAGAACCAACACAGCAGGACTCACTGCATCAACAGAGTGATGTCATTATGTACTTTTAAAAGTACTGGCTCAGTGCTATGTCATGATTTAAATCCAGACTGTATTTTATTTTTTTATTTTTTTTTTACAAAAATTTGATTGTTTTCCAAAAATGACTTGTAACTGTATAAAAATATAAATATGAAGAACAGACAGTAACAGTATTAGTTTTTAAAGACAAATGCTTCAGAAAGGTTAAAGCATGGGTAGAGCAAATGCATGGCAATTATTACTGTGCCCCTAAAATTTTATTTCCACGACATATTCAGTACCAAGGTATTTTAAAACATTTATTGTTAAACTAAAATGCAACTGTAGAGCAGGTGGGCTATGTGTTAGACAACCAATATATAGACTGAGATTCAATTCCAGGTCTGTTCTTCATGCCACCTGTCTGTGTCCTTGGGCAAGACACTTCATCTGCATTGTTGCAGTCCATTCATCTGTAAATGGGCAAAAGTAACCTTTGAATGACTAATGTACCGTTCACGGAGAGTAGTAGACAACAGTATCACTATGTGATGATCCCTGGACTGATGAACGTCAAGTCATGTATTGGACTTATTTCTTCTTCAACAGCAATACATAGAAAATTTTTTCCTCAGCCAACTTCCACAGTGCAACACTCATAAAATTACAACATAAATAAGTGGCCTTAATTAATAGTGTTACAGGAATAGGCCTGCATCATGTAAAAAATATACTTATGGATCTGTATCTTTCCTAGATCCTTAAAAAAAGAGATTATCATTCTATTTTCCTTTGTTTTTTCCCAAAAACACAAGTGGTCTATGAGCATCCAACTTCAGGTCTGTGTCTATTTGACTGTGGGCAGGGCTGAGGCTTCTTCCTCCGGTACATCTGCAGAAATACAGGAGGAAGAAGCCTCTGGTATAGTAACATTCATGCAAATTTTTTTCCACACTATTTTGATGACTTTCGACCATGTTTATTTGTGCTTTCAAATGTAACCACTGTGAAGCAATCCCACGCTAGCATTTTATTTCTCTGTTTCATTGCTTTGCTTGAGCTAAATCCAATCCCTCTCATGGCTCATGCTGGAGCTCACTTGACTGAGATCAAAGGATTTAGGGCAGCCAGTGAAATTTGCTCCCATAGTAAATGTCTCATAGAATGAGGGCAAGTCTAAGAAGGCAACATGCATGTTTCTGTGAAGGCTCTCAGTTGTCTAGGTGGTTTCCATAGTAGAGAAGCTTGAACGTTCGACTGGACTGGGTTGCTTGACGTGAGGACGTTTTGCTTCAAATCCCAGAAGCTTCCTCAGCTAAAATTATTGCTCTGGTAGTCTGACTTCTGTCTTGACCCTTGTAGAGACCCTCTACAAGCTGAGGAAGCTTCTGCGATTTGAAGCGAAACGTCCTCACGTCAAGCAACCCAGTCCAGTCGAAGATTCAAGCTTCTCTACTAAAGCAACATGCACTTCTCTCACTTTTTACGGACAATTTGTTGATGCAGGATAATGACAAAAAAGTCAGCTGTACCGGTTAGCATGGTATGACCAAGTGGCAACACTCAAGCTTGTATTTTGACCCCAACCAGGAAGTGCAGTTCCTTGATTGGCCGCTTGAGGCTGGCTCCAAAACAGAGCACATTCCCATAGAAGCCCATTTTAAAACATCCAACTTTCGAGCAAAAAGAAACATGGTTACAGCGTGGTCCAAAAAACAGTTTAGAGCTCTATAAATAGCTTCCTCCTCCATGACAACTGTATGGGGGAGGGGGTTAATTTTTTCCTGACTTCTTAGTTGAAGGCATTTTAACTAATAAAATTCTGTATAATTGTGGGCTCCTCTCGCAGCCTCCGACCAGAATGGAGCCACTTGCTTGTATCTGTTTGGAGTATATTATTACAACCCCTAAAATAATCTCTTTCCGTGCTGTGAAACAGCCTAATGGATCATCTAAGACATCCCTGTGGCATTACTCATTCTGAGTGAAACTCTCCTCTTATTTAATATTGCATGCTAACAGTAGCACTTTTAGCAGCTGTCAGTAGGTCCACTTAATCCATGAGGAAATAAGCAGCTGATAGCTTTTACTGTCCACACCAAAATAAACCATAATGGGAACCACCGCGCAGTAATGAGATAATTGTGAATCAGTGCGGACAGGGGTCTCAACATGGCAATGCCCAGAAAAGGGGGTCATTTCAGCTGTTACGGTGTCGCTGACCGAACAGTCCTCTTTAAAAATCGGTCCACCCTGTCTTCACTGCACCTTCACTGCACATGCGTCATTTTGGAGCGTCGCAGCAAAGCACTGATTATCGCCTAGTTTCTGCTTAAAACTGCACTCCAGTCATCATCTATCTCACCAACAGGTATCAGGTTTTGTACAACAATTGTTTCCACATAAATTCGGCATTATTTCATAATAAGACGGGACAGCGATCACAGTGCCACAGCAGCGCATCTGAGACTTACGCTCTCAGTCTGACTCTCTATAACCAAAGCGATCAAAGGGAATAATGTGATTAATAACCATCAGATGACAAATTAAAACCTTTTAAATCATTCTAAAGTCAGCTTTAAGGAGAAACAAGGTGATATTCGGTGAGTCGCTACTGACGCTCCAAAATGACGTAGGTACAGCAGCATGTCAAACTCAAACGTGCTGCTGTGGCGCTCTGATTGGTCCCTGTCTTTTATTATGAAATAATGCCGAATGTATATGGAAATGATTGTTATACAAAAGCTTCGGATATGTGTCGCTGAGGTAGATGTTGACTGGAGTGCAGTTTTAAGCAGAAACAAGGTGATAATCGGTGAATCATTGCTGACGCTCTGAAATGACTAACGACGCTCTGAAATAACGCATGTACATTGAAAGGCAGGGTGGACCGATTTTTAGGGGGAGCCGTTCGGTCAGCAACAATGGGTCTCTATAGAAAACCAATGGATGACATTGTGCAGGCTCTGTCCAGTATATATACGAGGTCTGTCCATAAACTATCGTACCTTTTTATTTTTTTCAAAAACTATATGGATTTCATTCATATGTTTTTACGTCAGACATGCTTGAACCCTCGTGCGCATGCGTGAGTTTTTCCACGCCTGTCGGTGACCTCAATCGCCTATGAGCACACCTTGTGGAAGGAGTGGTCCCGCCCCCTCGTCGGATTTCATTGTCTGGAAATGGCGGAATGAAAAGGACTTTTTTTCCATCAGAATTTTTTCAGAAGCTGTTAGAGACTGGCACCTAGAAACCATTCGAAAAATTTATCTGGCTTTCAGTGAAAATTTTACGGGCTTCACAGAGAATAGGGACTTTAACTACAGCTTTAAGGACCCCTTTAAGGACGGTCGGTATGCCGCGCTGCGAGCTGCGACGATGCGGCACAAACCACTGGATCATTTCTAAGATGATGGCTCTGTGGATACGAGACCGTCGTGTGCTCTTTCTCTGGTTATCACAAGACCTGGACAGCAGCCATTTTCTGGCAGATTTCACTTTTAACAAGAGATTTTGTGATGGAAAGCCGTGCGGAGGCTTCGCGCGTCACGACCGATTCACTGATGAAGCGAGACAAAGGAACACCTCCGTTTCGGAGTGTTAGAGGACAAGTTGGGACATGTCCAGCTCTCCACAAGTTCTTTTATACTCACTCGACTGGTAAGCACTGAAAGCCGAGATAGACTTTTGTAAAGCGAGGGTGCGAATCCCGTGGGTGACATGTATTTTTTATTTTTTTATTTTCACAGCAGCTGCACGATGTGGTTACACATTGCACTACTGCTTGCACTGTGTTCCCGCGTGCATGAAACTATTGCAACATGTTTTTTCTTTTTAATTTAGTTTTTCTTCATGGCAGCTGCGTGATGCTGGCACTGTATTCCCGTGTACCTGAACTGTCACACCGGCATCGTGCACGCCTGCCTGTCGGCGCAATGTTTTGTGGTGCGCTCATACGAGCTGTTCCACCGGGAGTTGCCCTGAGTTGTACATATGCTACACTATGTGTGAAGGGGCCCTTAGCATTAATGCCTTCCACGTCTCAAAAACTTGGATTGCAAGCTCATATACTACCTTGTGACCCTGCAGCAGCTTGTCTCTATGAAACAGAATCTACAGTATGATTTGTGTTCAAGTGAATATTTTCAAGCTAAATATACTCATTCATGTGAGCATCTGTGCAATAACAGCATTTTGATGAAGGAACAAAGTTATTCAGACAAATTCAAAGAAAAAATAATAAATTACATGCTTGATAGATTGATACACCCACAGTGAACACAATATCCCCCTTTTGCTCCTCCTACATCTGGCTCCATGACAGTTTTTGAGTATGGTGGTAGAGAAAATGAAAACTGATTTGTAAAGTGCTCTATATACTGTGCGTGAATATGAAATATGCAAGGAGCTGTTAGTCTAACACTGATTTTGACATAACATGACAACTGTACCAAGATAAAGATGTCCCCTCTGTTTTACAATGAGAGGTACAGAAAAAAGGCAAAGAATGATGAACTGACACTTGTTCAAAGCATACACAGTTATCTGTACAGTCCAATTGTGAAGATGTCTTTGTGACAACAAAAAGAATGGCAAGAGTTTTCATAAAAGCAGACACTGAATGTCACAGTTTCTTCAGATAATTCTACATTACTGATAATTACTCTTTTACACATTAGTGTTTCTTCCCATTCTCCCTCAGGTCCTACACCACAGGCATGGAGGTTTGGCTCTTCTGGAAAGACACCTCAGATGTTCCTGAAATCTGCTTGAGCTGTTCCCACAGTTTGACACAGCCTTACCACTGAGACCACTTGTCACTGTCCACATCTTTTTCAGTTCTTCCTTCTCACTCTTCCTGGTTTTGCAATCTTGCCTCCTAATAACTGGACTGCCTCACTCTTGACCAGCTTCCATCTCTTTGCCACCATTTAGCCAACACAACCTCACTCCCAGCTCATCACAGTTTTACCTTTGGTACCTCTTTGCATCCCCATATGACAAGTTATATAGCCCCATCAACATGTGTGGAGACATGCTTTTTGACAGTAGTGTCATTTAGGGAATAACAATGTTGTGTCTGATGATTTGCGGACGTTAATGATGGATTACGCGTCGCCAGTAAAACTCAATTTGCGACCGTAATCCGCAAATCATCAGACACAAGGGGGTTATTTCCATTCTAATCCAATTCCATCGTTTGCGCGGTTTATTTTTCTGTAAGTAATCCGGTCGGTGAAGCTTACCGTAGCAACAGTGTCTTCATGCCAAACTGGAAATTCTGTGAGCAGACCCACAGATTTCACCATCTCGTCAACTGCATTGTGTAATTCTGTATCAGAATCCACATCAATACTTTTGCATGATAGATTAAATTCAGCCATTTCGGCATCGTTGTCGCTGCACTAGTTTCTCTCGCTCTCAGCTGACAGTGCAATTATTGACATCTGCACTGCAACGCGGTCAGGGCACGGAGTAATACATCAAATTTGAAACGGCCGAATATTTTGCCATGGTCAATTTATGGTCTGAAATCTCACACGATTAACCAATCAGATTTGCAGAACAAATGTAATTGGATTAGAATTCTGATCTACATATCTGCTATAACAGATAACAAGAGCATTACCTAGTTGCTTCACATCTGCATCATCAAGGAACATTAATCTATGTTATGGTCTTGGTTAAGGTTAAGGTTAGGGTTTGCTCATGCATCACATAGTGACACAAAGTGGCCACCCAACTCATCACATGTTGAAGCTCGGTCAAAATGAACATTTTGCATCAAAATGTGATGAGGTAGGTATCAGACTGCATTGGTTTAGCTCCACTTGTCTGGTTTATGTCTCCAACTAACATATGCTACATCAGGTATGACATTATCGCCATGTGGAGTGTTTCTGTGTGATGATCCAGCACATAGGAATCTCGGTGTTGAGGACCTGAACAACAGGAAAAGGCCAAGGGGATGCACATTTATCACCTGCTTGTGGCAGACTGATAATGGCTTTTGGAAGGTGGGAGTTGAACCGATTGTCTGCCAGGGTGGTTGCCAACCAGGGCACTTCTCACATCTTACTAACAAGCATTTTGTTTTTTCTGGCATCAATTTATGCCTAATTTTACTGTCAGTGTGATGTTCCAGGTGCTAAATCAAGCAATACCTACATATTACCACTCTGGATTGTTCTGTTTATCTGTGCTTTTACTTGAAATTTTTTGCAGTAAAGATTTTTCAAAATTCACCTTAGTGTGTAAATTTGTTTGTGCATTCAAATCCAACATAATTTTGAAATGATGCCACGACAGATTCCATATTATGATGTGGAAGAACGACACAGCTGCTGTTTCCAGCTGCTTTTTAAATAATTAATGAATGTAAGCTCAGAAAGGTCAAAAAGTCCACACACACACACCAATGCAAAGACTTCAATGCACACAGTTTAAAGGTCACAACATAAAGTGTGAGAGAAAAAATATATTTCAAGAAGACATATTGCCTGTTGCTATGGAGAGGTCCTGGAGGAAAACATACGCGCACAGAAAGACTCGCACCTAAAGACAATGCTCCATTAATCTTACAAAAAAATGGAGCAACTCACAGCTGTGAACTCAAACATACATGTCAATCTTTACCCTATTAAATAAAGTCGGGAAGCAAGCTGCTTTTTACCCGTGGATTCGGTGTTTACGTTCTGCTTTTTAGGCGTATGAATACTTTGATGGACTTTATTTGTAAGCCATCCATATAAGAATTAAAGCAGGCACTTTTTAAGAACATCGCCTCCTCGTTTATTCCTTGAGGACAGGGTAAATTATGCCAGTTGGTTAAATAGATTTTCCCCCAGCTGCAGTTCAGCACCTCCTCATGAGATGAGAGAGAGCGAGAGCGAGAGAGCAAATAGGTTACTTCAACAAATGATATAAACAATAACTTCCACATTATCCATCCATCCTTCCATTTTCTGTACCCGCCTATCCCAGCATTCATAGGGCACAAGGCAGGGTGCACCCTGGACGGGATGCCCGTCTGTGTCAGGGCCACATATAGAAAACACATTCACACCTGCATGCACACCTATGGAGACTTTTTGTTTAAGTTTCTAATTCACCTAACCTGCATGTCTTTGGTTGAGGGAGGAAGCCGGAGCACCTGGCCATGCAAACACGAGGAGAACATGCAAACTCCACAGACAGGAATATCCCATGACCTTCTTGCTGTGAGGCAACAGTGCTAATCACTAAGCCATTGTGCTGTCCTGTTCCACATTATGAATTTGGTAATTAACTGTTTAAAAAAGAAAATATTGATATTTTGTTTTATTGTTCTTAAAAAATATATTTGCTTACTTCCTCAATGGTTTCACACAATGCACATGAACTGGCATGAACTTAAAGGAGAGTTGTTACAATTACTTTGACATAACCTTGAGGGTGCAACCACAAACACAATGAAACACAGAAAAGCACTACTGTCACCTGTGATGAAACAGAAGGCATAAGTATGGCATGTTTTAATCATTCTATTCTATTCTAGGACAGCCAGCCACTCTGTCTGCAGTAGCCACATAAAGTACAGCAGAATACAGTCAAGGCAGAATCAATCACCATCTGAGACTGAAGAGCTCTTGTGCTCACTTCTGATCAATAATTTTATGTAAACAGAGTAGTTTCAGTTTATCAAACAGTTGACCCCAGGTAAAAAAAAAATGTCCTTTTCTATGTAACTGGGTTGCATGTGAACTCACAGAATACAAAATTATAGTGAGTGGGATGTCACAGTACCTGCTAGAACATGCTGGTGGACCGTCAGATTACTGCTTATTATGGATTTTGTAAAATTGTAATATTTTCAAAGTTTTGAAAATTCAGTTGATTGGACATGATTTGGAAAGGCACATGTCCACATATAAGGTCCCAAAGGTGGCAGTCAATGTCAGAGCACAAATCAAGCATGAAGTCAAAGGAATTGTCTGTAGACCTCCAAGACAGGATTGTCTTGAGGCACAAATCTGGAGAAGGTCAAATAAACATTTCTGCTGCTTTGAAGGTCCCATTGAGCCCAGTGGCCTTCATAATCTGTAAATGGAAGAAGTTCAGATCCACCATGACTCTTCCTAGAGCTGACCGCCTGTCTAAACTGAGCGACTGGGGGAGAAGGGCCTTAGTCAGTGAGGTGAGCAGGAACCTGACGGTCAATCTGTCAGAGCTCCAGAATTCCTCTGTGGAGAGAGGAGAACCTTCCAGAAGGAAAACCATCTCTGCAACAATCCACCAATCAGGTCTGTATGGTAGAGTGGCCAAACGGAAGGCACTCCTTAAGAAAATGCACATGGCAGCACACCTGGAGTTTGCCAAAAGACAACTGAAGGACTGTCAGAACAAAATTCTCTCCTTTGATGACACAAATATTGAACTCTTTGGTGTGAATACCAGGTGTCATGTTTGAAGGAAACCAAGCACCATCCCTACAGTGAAGCATAGTGGTGGCAGCATCATGCTGTGGGGATGGGCTTCAGCAGCAGGAACTGAGAGACTAGTCAGGTATTGAGGGAAAGATGAATGCAGCAATGTACAGAGACATCCTGAATGAAAACCTGCTTCAGAGCGCTCTTGATGGTTCATCTTTCAGCTGGACAGTGACCCTGAGTACACGGCCAAGTTATCAAAGGAGTGGCTTCAGGACAACTCTGTGAATGTCCTTGAGTGGCCCAGCCAGAGGCCAGACAATAATCCGATTGAATGTCTCTGGAGAGATCTGAAAATGGCTGTGCACCGACGCTCCCCATCCAACCTTATGGAGCTCGATCAGTGCTGCAAAGAGGACCGGGCAGAACTGCCCAACGATAGGTGCACCAAGCTTGTGGCATCATATTCAAGAAGACTTGAGGCTGTAATTGCTGCCAAAGGTGCATCAGCAAAGTATTAAAGGGTTGAATACTTATGTACATGTGATTTCTTAGTTTTTTTATTTTTAATAAATTTGCAAAAATTTCAAAAACCTTTTTTTCATGTTGACATTATGGGGTGTTGTGAGTAGAATTTTGAGGGAAAAAAAATATTTACTCCATTCTGGAAGAAGGCTGTAACATAATAAAATGTGCAAAAAGTGAAGCGCCATGAATACTTTCCGGGTGCACTATTTGTTGCGTTTGGCCTAAATGAAACAGCTAAAGTAGGATAGCATGTGTTCGTGCCTCACATCGTCAAATCTACTATACTATGGAGTTGTTCTTGGGTCCTGTATGGTAACCACGCAGGCAGACAACCGGTCCACCTCCAATTGTGGAAAGTAACCGTCTATCTGCCAAAGCCAGGTGACACATGAGCGTCCCTTTTGCCTTTTCCAACTGCTAGAAACAAACATTTTAGAAAGTCATTCCAGTGGTACACAAGGATCCTCTGAAAAGACCTAGTTAGTACCAATGACATCAGTCCAGGAACCTCATAAATCCATAAGATCTTCTCAGGCATCTCTCTGTGTCAAAGACCAAGGAACCAGAGTCATAAATGTCACTGCCAAGATAAATGAATGTCTCCATGTACACGTTTGAAATTTTCCGCAGCACACTGATGCAGTTCTGACAGCTGACTCCAGGAAGTCATTGAAAGACTGGCTCTTGTCTTGATATAGGACAATCACAAATCCACACACTCAGACTCCTCACTCAGACTCACAAGTGCCACAATCTTAAGCAACCCAGAAACCCACAATCTTAAGCAACATTAAATTCCTCTTTTTCATTCTTCTCTTTAATGTTGGCATGGACTGGGTTTTTGATTGTGGAATCCAGTAACTTGGTGCATTTGTTGGTGAGGAAATGTTTGCAGACAATGCTTTTATCTTTGGAATTAATGGATGTCCTTCTTGTGGTGCCTACACAATAACAGTAATAGCTGCAAATATTATAATATTTAGAATATTATGAAATCCATAAATTCCACAGAAACTCTCTAATTAAATTCCAACAAACTAACTTGTCCTCACTAAAAAAAATGAAACGGAGGTCAAACAAAATAACTTCACACCTCTGGTCAGCAAGGGAACACCACATAGACAGAACCATCACATTTAGGAGTATTATAGTGGAACAACAGTCTTTATACTTTGAAATCATTAGAGCACCAAATGGCAGTTTTATCAATGCTATATGTTATATCTGATTAAATGGCATGTAATGCAGAAATGATTATTCAGCTAATCAGTTAATTTATGCACACAAAACACTACTGAAGTAATCTGATAGATTTGTCCTTAAGTAATTTATGAAACAAAACCAATCTGGCTAATTTCTGTTTTGTTTTTGGTTTTAAAAATAACGATTTGGCAATGTTCTCAATATGATATCACTGCATAAAGCTTTTCAGTTTTCAGTTTTCAGTTTTTTTTTTTTTATTGAAGGGTATATATAAAAAGGTAATTTACCAGTAACTAAAACTGTGGAAATGGTCCTTGTAAATTAGACAAATTATCCAACAGAAATTCCGTGTTAATAATTCGTACCAAAACTTTGGTCATTCTGCTCTGTTACAAAAGTCCTGAATCTGTAACTAATATGTTGAGCAAACACAGGTGCCTGGTCACTCACCTTGCTCAGAGGCACTCAGTCCTCTCGACGAAACTGCCAACCATCAGCCAGCTGCAGCTGTGCGTCCCCTTTACGCACCTGTACCGTAAAATGAGGTGAAATCCGTCCAAACTTGCCGGGATTCCAGATAAATTCCCGCTGTGTTGTTTGTATTCCACGCAGATTTTATATTTCTTCTTCT
The DNA here is from genome assembly GCF_902500255.1 of Thalassophryne amazonica. Lineage (NCBI taxonomy): Eukaryota > Metazoa > Chordata > Actinopteri > Batrachoidiformes > Batrachoididae > Thalassophryne > Thalassophryne amazonica. Next base: position 39,030,541 of record NC_047115.1, read on the forward strand.
TCTTTATTTTGTTTTAATCGCGCGCGCCTCCTCCTCTCCTGGCTCGCGCCGCTCTGTCGTGATGCTGGAGTCTCGCGGAGTCTGTGTTGATATCATCCACTCACTGAAATACCCCGTGGAGGGAAAACTAAAGTAAAATATCCCGGCGAAAGGAAGGGAAGACGACAAGAAAACAGAGAGAGCAGCCTTCATGAAAGAGAGAAAAGCTGTGTGTGACAGAACTGTACGCTCCATTTGCGGTGAGTGGAAGCGCTGGAGTGAGTGAGTGTACCCGTCCCACTCTGTCGTCTTATATAAATTACGTACATAGTAAGGTTTTCCTAGCCTGCAGATTATATATTATGGAAATATATGAAAGTAAAATTTTTTTAATATGGAGTTTGGGCTACATATTTATTATATCGTTAACTTTCTAAAAAATAATGGCCTACGTCATGTTTTCATGTTTTTGAGAAAACGCCAGAGCTTCAGTGGCTGAGTAGAGTTTAATTTTCCTGAAGTAGTCGCCATTTTGAAAAGCTTTTAAAATTGCCTAAGTCACATACTCTTTTGACTCAGGCAAAATAATATGGCTTAATTCACACTTGAGATGGGCCATTATACAACTGGGATGGAATTGCATGATCTCCTCATGTGAAGATTTAAGTGATTTTACCACAGGTGGCCAGCATCATAGGGAGATGATTTAGGCAAAAAAAAAAAAAGAAAAAAAATTACTTTTGGGTAAAAGTGACTTAGGCCATTATTTTAGGAAGGTGACAATAGGTACAGTCGGTCGCTGAAAGCAAACCGCTGTCACGCTCATTTCCTACTTGACGTCCATCGTGCTCGCAGTGTTCTGCCGCAGCTTTTTCTACTTAATATACACCAGTTTTCACACAGAATGTCACGATTGTGTGTTGCAGTTGGCTGTACCCTGCACGATAAGTTAAAAGATCAAAAAGCGCGTTTTTTTTCGAGCTCCCAAAGTGCCACATTCTGCTTCTCTCCTCATTCTATTCAGCTCGCAGGAACGCATTCTGTCTTCAGCTGTGAGTTCTCCGCTCTCAGGCGTTCCAACTCTTCCTTTTAGGACACCTGTTCCATGTTAACGTGATCATCCCTGAACCATCCCTGGTTCTCAAGACCAGGCACCTAAGTGGCTCTACTCTACTCTTTTCTACTCTCCTATTTTACTCTTCCTTTTTAGATATTTAGATATACCTTTGTATAACTAAGCAGGGGTGGTGGCCAAGTGGTTAATGCGCTTGGTTTCAGTGCAGAAGGTTCCGGGTTCAAATCCCACCCCTGCTACATTTCTCCATGTAATGTGGAGTTGCGTCAGGAAGGGCATCCTGCGTAAAACCTGTGCCAATTCAACATGCAGATCCACCTTGGATTTGCTGTGGTGACCCCGAGTGCAAAACAAGGGAGCAGCTGAAGGGACTTATTAGATATACATTTGTATACTGGCATAGTTCCACCTTAGAACCTTACTGCTACTACTACCTTAGAGGTTACTGCTGTAGCAGCTTCACCAAGAGAGGCAGCTGCAGGAGGTGAGCCGAAAATGAAGCTTTGGCTTCGCCCTCATTGGCCTGGGGCGTGGCTGGTTGAGACGCTTCACATTTCTGCTTATTACTGCAGCACACGATTGTGGCATTCTCTGAGAAAACTGGTGTATATTAAGTAGAAAAAATGTGGCAGAACGATGCGAGCGCGATGGACGTCAAGTAGGAATGAGCGCGACAGCGGTTTGTTTTCAGCGGCTCGCTAGTTACTATGCGTGTTGCTATGTGCGAGCACATCAGGGACCCAGATGTCCAACCGTACCTATGCCATTTGGAATGACCAAATCAGCAGGCCTTTGCGAATAAACAGCAGTAAAGATGACTATATCAACAATGGTTGTGAGTGCGCGTACAGTTTGTTTTCAGCGGCAACCCAAAATGGTGACCGTAACTACGCGGAAGTGACGTAGGCCTGACTGTACCTATATGGTACATCTTGGTATCTAGCACTTCTTTCCCTGATGGGCAGTGCAATGGGTAAGTTTGTTTACTGTCTTGTGTCCACATTATTCAGTACACCTTGTTACTGCAGAGTTGGAGCCAGTTTTGCCTCTCAGAAGTGCATTAACTGCTATAGTTCTTTGTAGAAAAACTTTAATTGGTCAGGTTGGGCAGCATGTGCTGGTACTGCGTGTTGCCACATACACCACTTCACAGAACCACCTCGGGTCCTGGATGACAGTCACCCAGGCGGACAACCGGTCAATCCCCACCTCTTGAAAGTAGACAGTATCTGCTGCAGCTAAGTGAAACGGGGGTATTCCCTTTGCCTTATCTAGTCAGAGGTGTCCACAACACTGAGGCACCCACGTTCTGGATTATGCCAGGACAAACATGCCACATGACAGAAATTTCAGGAACTGAAGCTCCTACACTATGCAAATGGCATTGAGTCATTGCTTCAGATCACTTGTCAGCATCCAAGTCTTATTACCATGTAGTAAGAAAGGAAGCTAATAACTTGGATCTTTATTCTCCTTCAAAGACATGGACATCACCACCTTCCAGTCTAGCATCTCCCAGACTGCATGAACTCTTCCAAGGCATCTCCCGAATTCAAAGGCTGAGGACTGTGAGACATGAATGTCTCTGCTGATATAAGTGATGCAAATTTCAACACTTTCATCAGATGCTGATAAACCTCTGATGACAGAGACCTGGTGAGTCCTGAGTGACAGAAATGTTGTGGCTTAGCAAGCATCTGTAGTCTAGAGGTCCTAATGACAGATGGCTGAAAGGACAACCCAGAGGCAAAACCACATGCCCAGCAACATTAATCACACTAGAAAATTGGTGAATGCATCTATTCCAGATCAGTCATTGAAAGAGGACATTCCCCAGTTCTGGCCCTAACCCTGATATGACCACCATTAGCCTAAATTATTGATTTAAGACAGGATGGAGTCATGCTTTCATGTTTACTCTAAATTCTGACCATACCATGTGAATGTGGCAGCAGAAGTTAAGAGTCATCAGACCAGCTAACATTGTACCTTCTTCCATTTTGTAAATAGTCATTTTTGCAACATGGAGGTGCACCAGTTGTCTGCCTGGGCGGTTGCCATACAGGGTCCAAGGTGGTTCTGTGGTGTGGTAGATGTGACCTGACATGACACTCTGTATCACTCATCATGACAACATCAAAAGACGGAGTATCTCAGGTGCTGAAGCTCTCACACATATGTTAGTTACAGTCAGCTCTCAGGCTTCGATCTGCTGGATGAAAAGTCACAGTAAATCTTTTCTGCAAATAAAATCATCTTTTTTGTCAAAGATTTGTTCATCAAATTGTATCTAGTGTTGTACCTGATGCACGACATGAAATTAATAATGCAGTTCGCTGTTTGTTGTAGTTGTAGCAACTCTTCATAGAAACAATGGAGAATGATGGACTGAAGCAAAACCACAAAGTCATTACGAACTGTAAACAGAATTAATTACTCTAAAGAGGAGGAAGTTACAATGGACAATGAGCAGGGTAAAAGTAAAGTGACCTAAATGACCTGTTCCTTCAAGAAGTAGTGGTAAACAAAACGATAACCCAGCTGGTTAATGCTGTAATGTCAACAAATATTAAGGAGCATCCTCTTTAAAATGGATCATTTTGTCACAAGTATTTTTTCTTAACTTAAACCTTTAAAACAGTTTTAATCCCATCCTCTGCTTTAATTGAATATTGGATATTGATTGGTTGCTATGCAAACGTGAATATTTTGATAGGCCGCTTTTATTGAGAAGATTGTCTTGAAATGAAACACTATTTTGTATACCGTAATTTGCATCTAGTTTAAACATTTGTACTCCATAGGTAGTTATGAAAGAACACAATTAGGTTATGTGACCTAAAAAAAAGTAAAGAAATAAATTACTGTTTATATTTTTCATGAAAGATATGGGTCACTATTTTGACATATTCTATAATTCACTCATAAGTGAATCTCAAATTCAGGCACTGCAGTAGCATAAGCAGTTAGTGTGCTTGTCTCACATGTAGAAGGTCCCCAGTTCAAGGCCACCTGAAACCCATTCTTAATGTATGTATATTTAGAGTTACACCAGGACAGGCATTTGTTGTAAAACTTATGCTAAATAAGCATCCAGATCCAGTGTCATGACTCCAGGAGAATACAGAGCAGCTAAAAGACAGATAGTATTTCATATAGCTGCCAGAACGCTTCTTCTGGCTGCTCCAGTTAGGGGTTGAAACAGCAGGTCATCAATCTCCATCTTTCTTCACCTAAATGTCCTCCTGCACTTCGTTCATAAACCTACAATTCGGCCTTTTTTCCCTCCTCCTGCCTGGCAAGTCTGTCCTCAGCATTCTTCTCTCACTGTACCCCACATCCCTCCTCTACCCATGTGTCACCTCCAGTGCTGCCCGCTCTGGGCTCAACTCACAGTCACGAGCAGTGGCGGTTCTACATTAAATTAGACCCCCTTGAAGGCCCCCCCCCCCAAAAAAAACCCCCCACAAAATTTTGCACAAACCTATTTTTATTATAACAGTAACATGCAGTCTCCTCCCACCTCCAACATTGCCAAAAGACAATGAGGTAATTTTGTACAAAACAGGATAAGTTATCAGAACTTAAAATATATACACTATATACATAAGAGTGGCAAATATATATAATCTGATTCATCATTCAGATGGGAAAAAGATATGTATTTTCAATAAGATGTACAGTTGTGCTCAAAAGTTTACACACCCTGGCAGAAGTTTAGTTTTTTTGGCCATTTTTTCAGAGAATATGAATGATACCAAAACTTTTTTCACTCATGGTTAGTGGTTGGGTGAAGCCATTTATTGTCAAACAACTGTTTACTCTTTTGAAATCATAATACAACACAAACTGCCCAAATGACCCTGATCAAAAGTTTACATACTCCTTTTCTTAATACCGTGTGTTGCCCCTTTTAACATCAATGACAGCTTGGAGTCTTTTGTGGTGGTTGTGGACGAGGCTCTCTGATGGTAAAGCTGCCACTGAATATGTCTTGGACTTTATTTACATCAATTATGAAGAAATACAAACAGTATGGCCCTTTATGGTAAATCTTTATGGTAAATCCACCCCTATGCCACTTCATCATGAAGATGGGTAACTGCCAGTTACCCATCTTCATGATGAAGTGGCATAGGGGTGGATTTTCTTAAAAAGAAGACCTGAAAGTTTAGCTACAAATTGCCAGAAGGTATATCTGAGATCCAAGCCTGGATTTGATCTGTTTTGGTGAAAAAAAATCCTTCTCTGCTCTACTCCACTATGAAGCTAAGAGTAGTGATGCAAAATGCAAAGCTTGCACTGTGCATAATTTCTCCAATCACAGCCATGTAAGCCTATAACTTCTTCTGGGTTGTCTGGGTGTCTTGGTGGCTTTCCTCACTCTTCTACTTCTTGCGCAGTCACTCAGTTTTTGAGAACTGTCTACTCCATGCAGATTTACCATCGGAGAGCCTCGTCCACAACTACCACAAAAGACTCCAAGCTGTCATTGATGTTAAAGGGGGTTGTCCCATCGAGATGAGGTGAACGTCGAGATGAGGTGCGTCGCGCTACTGCGCATGCGCACATCACTGTACCCCAGATTTGAAGACGTCACCCGTCGAGATGAGGTGTGTCGCGCAACTGCACATGTGGAGATGATGCAACTCGCTCGATGTGCAACTGCGCATGCGCATTTTGTTTTTTTTTCCTCTATCCACCCCGAGAAGTGCGCTTCATCTGCAGAGGTGGAGAACAGCCAGTGGAGCAAACCACGTTTTAAAAAAAAATATATATATAGAAACACACTGCTTTACTTTAAATGCACAAGTCCGTTTCAGACGATCAGCACAGACCCTTTCTCTTAAAAGGCTTTATTTTACTCAGCATGTGGCTTTGTAAACTTGTAGCATCGCCTGCTACATTCATTAGCGCTTACATTAGTTATGGACATGCTCTACGGTCTTCTTCTGGGATTTTTATACATTTACTTGCCCATCAAAATAAGCGAACTTTGTCAAGTAATTTTTTCAGTGCACATGCAGTTACATGAGGCACCAGTTACATGTTTGACAATAAATGGCTTCACCCAACCACTAGCTTTGAGTGGAAAAAAAAGTTTTTTGTTATCATTCATATTCTCTGAAAAAATTCTGCCAGGGTATGTAAACTTTTGAGCACAACTGTATTTAAACATGCAGACTTAGATCATCTTTATTTGAAACTGCACCATTTCGCTGCACTCCCTCATTCACACACATACTCCATCTTGCTCCTACTGACTTTCATTCCCCTTCTCTTCAGACCATATCTCTACTTACCTGCTCCCTATGGTCAAGACAGATCACAGTGTCATCTGCAAAGATAAAAATCCGTGGAAATTCCTGTCTGAGCTTGTCTCTGTCAACCTGTACATCACTGCAAAACCACATAGGACTCAGGGCTGATGCTTGATGTTCCCCTACCTCACAAAATTCAAATTCAAATTTATTAATTTATATAGCACCAATTCACAACGAACTCATCTCACAACATAAAACAACAACAACAAAAAAACTGAATTAAAATTTAAAACACAATAAAAAGAATACAAGAATAAAAACACATCATAACACTAATGATAAAACAGGGAAAACAAATGAGTCTTTAAACATGACTTAAAAGCTTTCTCCAAATTCACAAGCACACAGTGCAACTCCTTCTCTTCTCTGTACTTCTGTATCAGAACTCTCAAAGAAAACACTACAGCTGTAGTGCTCTTGCTCTTCAGCCATATTATATAGCTAAAATCTGTGGAAATATAGACCGGCTCCATGAATATACAAACAAACATCACACCATTGAGTGCAAACATTCATTGATCATTGCATTCATTATAAGTAGAAATCAGAATCGGGCATGTCGTCAAATAAAAACAAATATAAGAGACAAAGCTCTTTGCAATTACCTGCAGATTGTGTGTTGGTTTCAGTCTGACTTCTTTGTTCTGTGTCCATGCTATTTGGTAGTGAGATTATGTTACACCCAGAACAAATTAGTCTACAATATGAGCATGACTTTGTTATATTAAACATTCTAAGAATATTAAAAAATTGCAGATTCTGCAAAGCATTTTTCCAGCAAAGTCAAGTTTCTCGACATGAACCCATATTTCAGCTGCAACTGTTCCTAATCCATTTTAATAAGCACAAAGTTTCCTTTGAGTCTTAATCAATCTTAGACATTACAGAGTTGTGATTCACAATCCAGCTCCCAGATTTACTGCCAGAACGCTTTGCATAGCCAACAAGAACCAACCTTGATCCACCACAAAGAAAAAAAGCCATTAATTATCCACAGACTGCAAATACTTCCCAAAGCCATCGTGTGTACCAAATTTTGGGCTACGGTGAAAAGAATGACATTGTTTTGCCCTTTTTTGTAATTTTGCTCTTCAATTATCCAGTGTCTTTTTTGGAATGCCACATTTTCTCACTGGTAAGTGTGTGTGCATTCATTCTGGGAGAATGGACGCCTATTACACACTTTCAGTAGCTGTGACAGCAGCTCTCAGTGAGGAAGCCAAACACTTCAGAACTCAGACAATGTACCCAGGCAGGCATACGTATACACACACACACACATACACAAACATACACACACACACACACACATAAGCATGCATTCGCAGAACCAAATATACACGACCCCACTGACACAATGCACATCGACGAGATGAAAGGGGCAATTTATCAAACCACCAGTCAAGGCTGGCCCGAGGACATCTATTGCCAGGATCGGTGTGGAGAAAGAGGGCAAGAAGTGCTTCTGTGACTTTGTGTTGCTGTTCTTTTTTTCCAATATCCAGATAGAAAAATATTTTCTGTTAGCATGATGCACACTTTTGCCTTTCGCTAATGTTCCCAACCATGCTGCTGGCTGATGTGGTTGCATGATGAGGAAATTCATAGTTTTTTGTTTGTCAGGCACTTTGGTGTGAAGAAAAGAAAAGAGGAGAGAGAGAGAGAGAGAGAGACTGTGCTCAGGTCCGTCCGTTTGTTATTTCTCATTAAACTGCCAGATCGATGTTCGTTATCAAAGCTTTAGAACACTGTAAGCCCAAAGTCTTTCAAAGTTAGAGCGGCAAGAAGGAGGAAGGCACAGAGGAATACTTGGAAAGAGGAGCCAGAGCATGATTTCTTTCTTTTTTCAATCTCCAATTTGGATGCTTTGTATTCATGTAAGTGAAATTTCTCACTGTTGTGACATCACCAGAGATCAGATACAAATCTGAATGAAATGCAACGATCATATCTGTGTCACATGTATGCAAAAAAAAAACAAAACAAATATATATATATATGTATATTTACATAGCACCAAATCATCACATAAATCAGCTCAAAGGCCTATATGCAAATAAAGTGTAACCCTAACCCACCATGTGAACAAGCACATTGACAACAGTGGTATGGAAAACCCGCTACTCTTTTTTTTTTTTCTTTTACAGGAAGAAACCTCAAACAGGCCAGACTCGGTGGGGTGGGCATCTGGTATGGTCAGCAAAACTTGGAGTGTTAAAATCTCAAACATGGCATGATTTTTGATTTTTCACTGTTGAAAGTCTTATTTTAACAGTATTTTAACCTTGTAAAGTGTTGGCGCTGTATTTCAGGTGACCATATCAGTGCTAATTTAACTGTCGAAAGGTATAATTTTAAATGTGTCCATGAGTTGAGTGAGTTTTCTAATATCTTCACAGGCAATTGATCAAACAATTACACCTTTAAATCCAAACAGTGTTAAGGGCTCCTTCACACATAACATGAAAGGCGCAGAAACCGGAATAAAATCCGTGAACCAAACATGAAACGGGGAACCACGAACCATCGTGTGCATGCACGAACACAGTGTGAGCAGCTGGAATGCGCCGCTGATGTGGAGAAAAATAAAAAAACAGGTGTATAATTAGTGAATATCACTGAGTTGATATAAATAATAAATAAAAGGGGACGCAATACAGAACCCTGTGGTTAAATAACCCTGGTTAAATAAAAAATAAATGCTACTCACAGGATTCAAACCTGAAATTTACAAAAGCTCTGATTACCAGATGGAAACTTTACCACTGTGTTACAATCACTGTCTTATAACAGGAGTGTAAAATGTCTAAAATCAACAAGGAGATAAATGTATTTTTTTAAAAGAGGAAAAAAAAGCGCCATTTTTTGGCGTATTTTTGGTGATATGTGACTGAAAGTGGCGTATTTGTGGCACTGTTGGCTTGTCATATTGTCATAGTCCTGCGACGCATGTGTTCTGCCGGACATGCATGTCAGGCCGGACATGCATGACAGTCAGATCGCCTGCTGCGTGATCTGACAGTCTGTTTCACATGGAGCAGCCTGCCAACGTGCGCTGTCTGTGGCCACTGCAGCCCAGCTGTGTGCACTCAGACGTGGCTGTCCAAGTGATCATGCTTGTAAAGACATGTCATCAGCATGTCATGCAAGTGTGCTCTCCCCCCGCACACCACGTGTGTGGGGGGCCGCGACACATGCGCACACCACAAGTGTGTTGCTTTTGCAATGCCACACTCGTGGGGGCACTTACACAGATTTCACATCCAGCTCGAAAGTGATTGTCTGCTCACTGTTTTTGTGCTGAGAGCACAAATGGCACCTCATTTTGTAAGTGCCCAGTGAGCAGTGTTGGATGTTCGTGTGTGTCACCTTGAATTTGGCCGACACCTGCCGCGATCGATTGGGCTCTCACAGGGCACTCTCTGTCTTTTGGCCGCTGGTGTGCGTGAATAGTTGTAGCGACAGGTGTTTGAGGCGTTGGAGGCAGCTCCAATTTTTCACGACTGGCATGCAATTCCTCCGTGCGCCAGTCAGCTTAAATTGTGCTGTGTGTGAAGTACCTTCTGTAATGTTGAACATTTTGCTTTTGAGCATTAAGATCTGAACTCTGGCTGTTATGTGTCGGACACAGCCTGGAGAACCGACCAGCGTTTGAAGGACCCAGTATAAAATAAGCAGAGCACGGTACAAAGGATAACAGAGTTTAATGAACATAACAGTGCTGTGAAAAAATATAAAAGTGCGCGGTCTGGCGTGGTGGTTTTGCGGTGCGCTCCCAGCAGCGCCAGCGGTCCGGAGCCAGAACCAATTCGGACCCAAGGACCCCGCCGACACCCCCCAGGTGGCCGCGACAAACCGAGTCTGTGAAAGAAGGAATCATTATGTGAGTCCACACTCAACACACAGAGAGAACGCTCAAAGGTGCACAAACAGCAAACACTTCCTGGCTTAATTACTAATCAGCTTCCCACCCTGCAGGCATGGAACATCCAGTTCACAAAACTCCACTGCAGTGGAAGCTGATTACACGACCAACATACAGCTCAATATAATAAGGTGTGAGGGACACCACATTTACTGACTGTATAAATGTTAGTCACAAAATCTAACGTACCTCAGGAAGTGTGCTGACGAGCGTGAGACCTCACCCCCTCCTCTTTCACAGACCATGCATCAAACCTGGACGTTCTCTGCATCCACTGATGATGAGATGGCTCCCGAGACGACGATCTCACCCGTCTGGTCACAAGGTCGAGTCTCTGGCAAATACACACTGTGTACTCCAGTCTTAAATGCCACCATGTTCCAATCCATTGTAGATGCACCACAGCTGTGAGTCCTGACGAGCCGCAGGTGATCAGCCTCAGGTGATCAGGGTGAGGTCCTGATAAACTCAGCTACACAGCCACTCAGTCCCAAATGCAAGCCACCTGGAAGGAAAAACAAAAGACAGGACAAAAGACAAACAAAAAGGCAGCCAGGCCCCCCCAGCCATACAACACTGGCAGAGTGTTGAATGTTTAAGTACATGGATTTGAGTTAATTTAACCTTTTAAAAGTGTGGGTCTTAAGAAACTCTTCCAGTGTTAATGTAACACTGCCCTTTTTTCTGTGATGATTTGTAACTTGTAGTCTTGGGAATGTGTTTCCCCAGACAGGAAAATGGTTTTGAATTTGAAATTTAATTCAGCCCTTTATTTAACCCTAAATTATTTGGAAAAACATTTATTTAATTATTTTGTTTAGTTCATGTTCATTTGAAATGGCAGATAAATGTGTTGATAGCATCCTAAAATTCTCATTTTAGTGTTTTTGAATTAACTAGATTTTACTTTGTTTCTGCTCTTGCCCTAGCTGTGTTTATATTTAGCTCTGTGTGTGTGTGTGTGTGTGTGTGTGTGTGTGTGTGTGTGTGTGTGTGTGTGTGTGTGTGTGTGTGTGTGTGTGTGTGTGTGTGTGTGTGTGTGTGTGTGTGTGTGTCAGAGAGAGAGAGAGAGAGAGAGGAGCAGAACATTTCCAATGTTCTGTCCCTCTGATTTTGTGATGTCTACTTCAGTGTAGTGCATCTGTTAGAACCTGGCTGCTGGTGTTCTGGCTCAGTTCACTTGATACTCTGCCAAGGTCCAGGGCCAGCCTGGGGGCACAGGCAGTTGGTGGCCAGCCTGAGTGCAATGGGTTGCCCATTACATTGGAAACAAAAAGAAGTAAGGTCAGCTCCCAGAATGGTGCTCCCAGAAGTATTACCCATCATGATCAGCCTTTACTTGACAAAAACAGGTCACAGAGACACAGTACTGGCCTCACATCTACTTTTAGGATACAGGAACATATGTGTTGAGTTACACAAAGCATGAGCATGCAGACAAACACGGAGCCATGATTCCCCAATAAAGCATTTATTGGTAACAGGTGAGGGGTAATTCAGAGATGGAGATTTAATTTCTTAAGCATCAGCATCTCCTTCTCGGATCGCTTACAAACAGCCACATATAGAGGCCAGCTGACGCTTGGAGAGTGCAGAAGGTGCTAAATCAAACCCAGTGTGATCTAATCACCACAGTGAAGGGAGGACAGGAGAGTAATTTATATCCGCAGTGGCAACTCAAACAGAAATTCACTGTTGAGCTGAATGCCCTTTATTATCTCTACAACTTGGAAAAGCAGGAAAACCCACTCTGATTTAAACATGGCAGTAAAACAGCCATGTGCACTGTTGAGCACAAACACCGTTCATCAGTTTTAACATACGGATTTTCACCCTGAATAATGAATCAGAAATCTGGATTGTATTTTTCCACAACCATGAAGGCTGAATGAGATTCTATAACATGGCTCTGAAATAAAATGCACTTTTTAAACTTTTATATACATGACTTTTCATCCTCTTCTGTTCTCTAAATGTTTTTTGCTTTACTGTCAGAATCTTTCAAATGCATTTATTACAACAGAACAGTCAAGGTTCTGCTTTTAAGGAGCTTTAAGGGAGGAATGACCTTTGCTGACCTCTACGATTTATTCCACATTCTGCAAAGACTCCGTCCACCAGCTGAAACTATTTTCTCTTCACTTAATGTCTGTGGCCATCTAGAGGAGAACTGAATATAGTGCAATATCCATCAGAACATTTTTTACTTGAGCAAGCAACTGCACAGTTATTATTCCTAAATAGCTTTTATTTATTTATTTATTCAGTTCGTATTTGTTTATGTATCACTGATTTGAAGAAAATTTGCTGTAAAAAGCTAAGATGTTACATCTTACTATTTATGTTCATTTAAAGACATTAAAAAAAAGTATAAGTCAAGAAAATCTGCAAGTATTCAGTAGAAACGCAACAGCATAGGAAGTCTAGTGATATGTATCAAAATAGTGTTAGACATTTATCCATCCATTTTCTATACCCGCTTACTCCAATTAAGGGTCACGGGGGGTGGGGGGGCTATCCCAGCAGTCATAGGGACGTTTCCAGTCTGTCTAACCTGCATGTCTTTGGATGCCGGAGTACCCACCAGGAACCCACGCAAACATGGTGGAGAACATGCAAACTCCACACAGAAAGGTCACAGGTAGGACTCAATCCCATGACCTTCTTGCTGTGAAGCAACTGTGCTCACCACTAAGTTACTGTGTTGACCAATGATAAACATGCATTTTTAAATATAAATTCACAGGTTCTCAAACTATTTTAAGCTCATGACTACATTTTGAAATCTGAAAGTTTTTGTGAAATAGCATTTCAGGTAACATAGTTTAAGTGAGTTGTTTTTAATACATTTCATGCTTTATGCATGCAGAGCTCCTGTGGTGAAAACAGGAGAAGATGAACTATCTTAGAGGCTGCAGTGGTCTCACCTCCCACCCAGGAGGTCCCTGATCCAAAACCACCTGTCTGCCAGTTTTTGTGTAAATCAAGATTTGCTTCTGGAAGATCATCCAGCATAAAATATGTGCCACTTCTACAGCAAAAATGTAGATGAGTGAGTGTCTGGCATAGTCCATCCCAGTCAGCTTGTGTAGTCAATATCTCAAAACCAATAAATTGTTGTGTGGGCCGCCAGAAGAGGAGGTACTGCTGGCCCACCACCAGAGGGCGCCCTGCCTGAAGTGCGGGCTTCAGGCACGAGAGGGCGCTGCCGCCATGGACACAGCCGGGGGTGACAGCTGTCACCCATCTACTCAACATCATCTCACTCCATAAAGACCAGACGTCATCTCCACCTCGTTGCCGAGATATCATACTTCATAGGAGGTACTACTCTCAGCCGTTTTTTTTTTTTTGATTTATAAATCTGTGATTGTGAGTGTTTGCAGGAGAACCGGTCGTTTTGGTGGAGGCTGTGCATGACGGCGCTCCTTTCCTCTGAGACCACTGCAACGTGTTGAGTGAGAGGTGGAGGTGGCATTCCCACCGTTGTTGTTACTGGGTGTACACACACCCACACTTGACTGTCTTTGTTCTTCGCCAGCAGTACCAGATCCGACAGTCGGGGACTGTGATCACCTGGGAATTCGGGACTTGGCGGCTCCAGTATTCACCAGGTTCTGGGGCGGCGGAAATCGTGTGGTTCCGGCTCTTCTCAGGACAGACGTCTTCTATCCTCGAGCCTGCCCACACGTCACCTCTGTGTATTGACTGTTATGATATTCTGTGATTGTCTGTATGTTCGTTGTGCACATTCACAACATTAAATTGTTATATTTTGGCTCATCTATTGACCGTTCATTTGCGCCCCCTGTTGTGGGTCCGTGTCACTACACTTTCCCAACATAAATGCTACAATTTTTCCACTCATCAAATTAAAAGAGTACATAACAAGGATGACGTGACCAAATAGTGATTAACTTTGACTCATAACGCCAATAGAAAAAGCAACTTTTTGGCCTTTGTAATTTCCCAGAGACCCACCTAGTGGATGCAGTACCCACCTTCACATAGGCATTAGCTAATGCATTAAGCTACCAACTGCAGGGGCAAACACAATGCCCATGAATAGGATATGAAACATACAACACAATGGGAAAGTAAAACAAATTGTGACATACATGGTTGTGCTTTTGAAAGAAGTTGCTGTTACTGAATTCCTCACGGCAGAGGGTTGGGCACACGTGGACATCCATCGACGAATGAGTATTGTTCATGGCGAAGCCTGTGTGGATGTCAGCAGTTATCAGGAGGCAGGCAAGGAGTTTGAAGGGTGGAAAACCCAGGCACGACAAGTCTGCACAATCAGGCTCGTGGCGGGTGCCCCATAACAGCCACAGATGTATTTAGTGCGAGTATGATGGCATAGTCCTCACAGAATATTTGGAACACGGCAGTACTGTCAACTCTTACCGAAATATGTACACTTTACAAAAGCTGAGAGCACATTTAAACTGGGTTTGTATGGAAATGAGCATGACAGTGCTCTTCCACGCACAAATCAACAAACACAGGATGCATTACAGCAACTCGAATTGTATGAGATCTTACCACACCTCCCGCACAGTCCAGATCTTGAACCCTTCTGATTTTCCCTTTTTACCAGGCTGAAAGAACATCTGAAGGGACATGTTACAGGAATGACACAGACGTGCAAGCAGCTGTGCATCGCTGGTGCTAAGAGAAGATACCCGATCTCTTCACCGATGGGATACAAAACATTATCCAGCCTTGGCATAAGTGTGTGGAGAGGACTACATGGAAAAGTAATGACACTGCATGATGGAGAACGCTCTAAGTGGATATGTGATTCAAGTGAGTATCTTGCTTGTTTTTTAAATAATTGCAAAGGAGGCTGAACGTTTCAGCAAGTTTGGGTAGTATTACTTTGAAATGTAATCCAAAAGTAATCAGATTACAAGTAATCCAAATGTATGTACATACATGCATGTAATTCACATGTATTCTTTCAAAGTAATCCTACCCAACCTTGCGTTTTAACCAACAAACTTCATAGCAACAACTAACTTTAAAAATTAAAGGGGTCAATTTGCAGGGAGATCAGCATGTTGCTCAAGGACACTTAAACACTCAATTGCACTCAGGGATAAATAAAATCAACAATCCTTTGCGCAGCATAATTGCATCGATCTGACTGTGGGGTACATTAAACGCCACAAGATGGCAACAGAGTGTTGCACTTCATACTCATGGCCTATGAGGCAAAAGAAGAGCAGGGGAAACCTGAGCAAAGGTTTATGATGCACAATCAGTTGAGTGCTCTCATTTAAGCCAACATTAATTAAATTTATGGCAAATTGAGTTTACACACTGTAATGGAGTTTTCTTTGCTAACATCACTTTGAGTTGATTTACTTCACCTTTTCCAGTCAGTTGCCCATAATTAGATCCAAATGACTTCGTCGTCACTACAGATGTCTCCCTAGAATTTAAACACTTGTGTTGACTTGCTGTGTATCCGCTTGTGTGTGTGTGTGCCTGGAGGAAATTAATTATGTCACATGCGTTTACATTCTGCTTGCATTTTGTCTGGCTTTGCATGTCGCTTGCCGAGCATGGTTTTGTGGTTTGTCTCTAATGAACTCAGCCATGTACAGTACTTTGGTGTCTGGCCAACAGCGTGTGTGACTCACAACTGAGCTACTCTGTGGCTCTTGCTTGTAGGTGGGGGTCAATCCCTTTAAGCTAACGTTCTAGCTCATCACATCCCAGACTTCCACTCTTCTACTCACTGCTTTATTTGTATATTACTCCAGAGGCTCTTATCTCATTTTCTGTTCTTATTTCCAACAGACATCATATTGTAGAGATGTTCAAATGCCTACACAAGCGCTCATGCTCAAACACTTGAATGCAGTTGACTTTTACTTTAATCTTCATGATCATTTCCAACATGCTGAGTTGAAATCTCTATCTGAGCTCTGCGACTTTCCATTTCCTGTGTAACCACACTGTTCTGAACAATGACACAATCCTCACAAGGCTTTATCCTAAATCCTCAGAAATTTGTAAGAGCCATCGCCATGAAAATAAAGAAGAGATGCTCTCTCTCCAACAAGCCATTATTTTCTTTCTTTTAAACAAAAGGCACTTGGGTTTCCAGCTAATGAGACTCAACTCATGTTCTTGTGGTTGGAATTGAACAAAAACATTTACAGGGCCTGAACGTTGCAAGTGCTGTGTCTAGTCACATTCATGCCATGCACACACCGACATTGTTTTTGTTTTCCATTCAGCTGCTCCTGTTTGTGCGGGGTCACCAGAGCAGATTCAGCCAGATCCGCATTGGTATTTGGCACAAGATTTACACTGGATGCCCTTCCTGATGCCACTCCAGTTTTACCTGGAGACACACAGCTCCATTCTGGAGGTCTCCTATCCAAGTACTAACTCGGCCCCACACTACTTAGCTTCTGAGATCTGACAGGATCAAGCTTACACAAAGCAGGCAATGCGCTAGTTTAAAATCTAATAGGAAAAATAAACAATAAAAACCTAATTATGTTGACTAAAATAAAATAAAAATATATAAAATGGTCAGCATTTGCATTTTCATACTTGTTGGGTAGCCATGTTTTTCCCACCCTGCCAGTCTCCAATGCAAACGTGGAGACTGGCAACTTTGAATTCATGAACTACACCAATGTAGTATTTTATCTGCATGTCTGATAGACAGATAAATAAATCAGAAGTATGCCCACCACCACCACCCATATTTCGAACTGACTCTCTCTGTCAAACAGATAAATTTTTTTTAATCCAGCTGTGGTCCATCATACCAGTGTTTAGCTGTCATTTCTGTGGTATGAATCTGGTGAGAGTCTGAGACTCCATCCTGGATGGGACGTCAGTCCATCACAGATTATCCGCAGCTGAGACTGTATCTACTGGAGAATTTTCTCACCCACTTTGTCCTCTCGTCATTTGACTAGTCAGCAACTTGCATGTGTTTGCATCACTTGGACAGCTGTGTGCACTGTATCAGGCATTGGCCCCACATGCAGCTGTCTTGCCAGTCTGCATAAGATGCAATTTTCCCTCTTTGTTACCATTGTGCCTGCATTCGTGTGAGGTTAACCCCAGGCCTAAGTACTGTTTTGTTTTGTGCAAACATTTATAGTGAAAAAGCATGATTTTGCACTGTATTTCTTGAACTGTTATAAATATGTACACAGAACTTGTCATAATCACGCAAAGCTATGTATTGGGAGAAATGGCCGTCACAGCCTCTGCAGCTTCTCAACAAACACAAAGCAACAGTTTGGCTTATAAAATTCTGCTGAAAAGCCATAACTAAATCTTGGAAATCTTACAGGATTTCTTATATGCTGAAGCCTGGGTGAACTTTTAGAATAAGAAGCAAGAATAATGTGTTTGACAGGACACAGCTGGCCGCTACAGTCAACTTCACTCAAGGAATTCAAAGAAAAGTGACTTTGTTCATAACACATAGAGGGCAGAATGAGTTCTCTGGATGGTGCTGAAGGGATTGCATGTTAAAAATCAAAGTGGCTATACTGTGCATGCCCATTTTAAAACATATTGCAAATATGACATTTATATGTTTGACAATAAACTTTTGTTAGAAGTACTCCACCCTGTGGTACACAGTCCCATGCGATCTGCAGTGCTTACACGCTATGTTGTTCCTTTAAGTCAGCCAAATGACCATACTTCCCAGCTTAAATGAAATTTCTTTAATTTTTATGTTGCAATGCATGCACTTGAACAGATGTTTTTAAAGAAATGGAAGTGGTAAACTGGTAAAGCCATCAAACAGAATAACCTATGAGGACTATGCTAACTTTTCTGTATGTTTTGTTTCATGAAAATTCTGTAAGGTATGTCTTCTATAATACATTCCAATTCTAAGGTAGAACTAGTGTATACTAAGGTATATCTAAATATCTAAAAAAAGATATGCTTGTGAACATGAAGCCAGTTATGCAGATAATTCAGTATAATTTCCAACAGTTCTCTTCTCCAGTTGTGTTTTGTGCCAAGTCTTCATTGACAGCCATCAGAGTTCTCCTTGATCTGTGGCTGGCTTTTCTTCAGTCATTCCAGATTCGATGGTTTATGTCTTTCAGGTGAATAGTCAGGCAGCCTGGAGGAACAAAAAATGTTGATGAAGAAATTGGCAATGTATGTAACAGTATGTAGATGGGAACATTTGTATTGATATTTCTCAGGTGATATGTTTAGTTTAGTTTAGTTCATAGAAAATCATCCCATTGAGCTTGGGGAATAGTGGAAAAAGTCACAAGAGGCAAGTCTGCCAAATTTAGCGAATGCTATACAGTTGGACTGTTCCTGTCTGCCAGAAACTGTCTGATGCTCAGTGGACTGTGAGTACAAACAGTGTCATGGTGTAGCATTCGGGTGTGTTCTCCTACAGATTATACCTATTGTTCCAGACTGATCTCAAGAGGTTCTGCAGGCTCTCATTGTACAGCTATTGATTTTCTGTTTGTCCCTATGGTAGAAAGCCAAAGTGGATCACAAAAACAGAGGAAGTAAGTACTGTACAGACCTTGAAGCTACTCTCACATACAAGGCGCATTTGTGGTGTTTATAGGTGTCTGTAGCACTCCCCACCCAACTCACCACAATCTGCCACAAACACGTCACATAACGCCACACAGTTGCCAGCACTCGCCAGCTTCCCTCATGTGGTCGCCCCTTACACACCTCTAACAAGCAAAAGGTTGTTGAAATACTCCAAATTCATGATAAGATGGAAAACCGAGACAAAGTTGACAAAACACTGGCCAATCACATGCGGAAGCACAGTGCTCACATAACTTGCACTTTGCAGCAGTCACAAGAAGTTCACATGCCAGCAGTCGCCGGTAATAGCACCGAGTCCCAGCAAGTATAGCATGCCAATGGTTGCCACTAAAAACCCACCCACACACTTCATCTGTGTGACAGGGGCTTTGGTATAACATAGTATGAAGTAGCTGAGAGTCTGACTCCACCTGGCCAGGATGCCAGTACATCATATTTACATTCCCACCTAAGGCATTTACAGCTGGACCAGGGTAATGCAGATGAAGTGTGTTGTCCAGTGGTACATACAGGTAGCCTGAAGCACTGTGAATCAAACCCATATACTGTACATATTCATAGTCTGACTTGCATCCCAGAACAACCTGCTCTGAATGATGTAGAGAAGGTGGATAATGCAGTTTACCACTACAGCCACAGTCAACATCACTTTGGCCTTCTGTTTCAACATACGAGGTCTATTAGAAAAGTATCCGACCTTATTATTTTTTTCAAAAACCATATGGATTTGAATCGCGTGTGATTACATCAGACATGCTTGAACCCTTGTGGGCATGCAAGAGTTTTTTCACGCCTGTCGGTCATTCGCCTGTGGGCAGTCTTTGAGTGAGGAGTGGCCCACCCTCTCGTCGATTTTTTTCATTGTTTAGGAATGGCTCAGAGACTGCTGCTTTGTTTGATCAAAATTTTTTCAAAACTGTAAGGCACAACTGAGTGGACACCATTCGATAAATTCAGCTGGTTTTCGGTAAAAACTAACGGCTGATGAGAGATTTTGGTCTGGTAGTGTCGCCGTAAGGACGGCCCACGGCACCTGACGGCGATCTGCGCTTCGAGGTGGCAGCGTCTCACCGTTTCAAGTTGAAAACTTCCACATTTCAGGCTCTGTTGTCCCAGGAAGTCGTCAGAGAACAGAGAACTTTCAGAAGAAGTCGGCATGAGGAGTTTATTCGGATATTCCATTGTTAACGGACATTGTAATGAAAGAACGTGCGGGCAGAGTCGCATGTCGGGCCGGACCCGACCGCGGGGGGTCGCGACAGGAAAAACACCTCCGTTGGAAACCTTAACGGGCAAGTTGGAACATGCCCAAGCTGTTAAACAATTTCTCAGTTACTCACTTGTTGAAAGCCATCAAAAGCCGCCTGAATTTTACAAATGGTTTTCAACACGGAGGTGTTTTTCCTGTCGTGGCGCACACAGATTCGCCGAGTCGTCACGGAAACGACTCAGCGAATTTGCGCGCACGTCTTTCATTAAAAAATGTCAAAGAGTGGAATGTCCGCATAAAGTCCTTATGCCGGCCTGAATCTTCTCTGTTCTCTCACGACGTCCTGGGTGAATTAAGCCTTAAATTAGGATGTTTTCAGGTCGAAACAGGCCGACGACGGCGCCTGGAAGCGCTGCAGGACGTCCCGCTCTGTGGGAAGTCCTTACACCGACAGAAACACCCCATAATCTCTCATCAGCCGTTAAACTTTTCACCGAAAACCAGCTTAATTTCTCGAATAGTATCCACTCGTAAATTCCTCACAGGTCCAGAAAAAATTTTGATAAAGCAACGCATGCCGTCTGGAGCAGCGTGTGAAACAAAGGAATTCAGCCAAGAGGGCGGGACCACATCTCAGTCAAGGCCTGCCTACAGGGAAATGACGTCACCGACACGCGTGAAAAAACTCACGCATGCGCACGAGGGTTCAAGCATGATTGGTGGAGTCGCACGTCATTCAAATCCATATAGTTAAAAAAAAATAAAAGGGTCGGTTTATTGTCTAATAGACCTCGTATTTGCTTTTTTGGTCTTGGTAGTGCTGGACTTTCTACTGGAACTCTGCTGCTGAGTCTCAGCTTTGTATTTGTATATCCATGATCCATAAACAATAATAAGTCACTGGAGCTGACCTGGATCATTATTGAGCAACTCAAGCTCAATAATATCTTGACAGACAATTTGCTGCTTCTGGCCTTCGGACAACAGCTTGCAAACCATCTTTGTTTACATGAAGCTCTGGACTTTGCCCATGATGGAAACATTCCCTGCAAGTATCTGCACCGTGAGTTTATGACTTCCCTGCGCTATCTCCTTCACACACTCAGTATCATTCCTGCAACCCATCAAATCCCTGTTGGCACCTCTGGTGACTTTCAAATGCATGTGCTCATGGCATTGTTTCTTCCAAGTAGACAGGCAGCAGCATTGCATAGGGGTCACAAGATGTTTTCTTGGCAAGAAACTTCAAATTGGTTCTCTGTTCACATGTCATAGCTCAGCATCTCAGACTAAACAAGGAAAGCACTGCATAAAAAATCAGGGCAGTTAACCATGACCAGTTATCCATGTTGCAGAAAATTGTGACGCAATCTCTTCGTTCAAGCTGTAGTACATGTCCCATTATATTTTAGATGTACCTTGTATTTACAACACAATTTGGACATATTTTTTATGGTTGATTGTGATCAGCCAAATACTTTTTAAAGCTCCTGAAGCAGTAGACTGATTCAACTAAGCTGGATTGCTGGATGGGACTTGCTCCCAGTCTGTAAAATTCATCTGATTTTCTGGAATGTTTTATTATTGTAACCAGTGGTAACTACGGAACGAGTGTGCACCATTCTTCTGTTACTTATATACAGTATTTTCATCACAAAGGAAAAAGTAATGGAAATTAAATTATCTGCAATTCATTTCCTGGTATGCAGCTGGGAAGACAAAGAACTGGGACTGTGGAACATTGAAATATTAGGAGAGTTCAAATGAGACATTTTAAAAGCAGCCCAATTATATCCAAAATCTTTCATCTGAAACATTGATATATGGTAGAATACCTCTATTCTGTGAAATCACAATTTAAATAAATCTCTTAACTGTATTTTGCTTTCATCTCAGGGCTGAATGTATGGTGGCTCAGTGGTTAGCACTGTTCTCTCACAGCAAGAAGGTCGTGGGTTTGCTTTCCACCTGCTCCATTCTGTGTGGCGTTTTCATGTTTTTCCCATGTTCACGTGGGTTCCCTCTGGGTGCTCCAGCTTCCTCTCACTTCCAAAGACATGCAGGTTAACTGTATTGGTGACTCTAAATTGGCTGTAGGTGTGCAAATGTGAATGCGTTTCTGTCCATATGTGGCCCTGCAATAGACTGGTGTCCTGTCCAGGGTGTACCCTGGTCCACACTCTGTGACTGCTGGGATAGGCTCCAGACACTCGTGACCCTTAATTGAAGTGAGTGAATACAGAAAATGAACGAATGAATATATACATACTATATTTTCCAGTCACGTTTTTCTTTTCTTCTAATTCAAGAGGTTTAGTCCCGTGCAACTATACTGAAAAATTGTACATTTTCATTACAGTGGAAATGAGAAACACCACATTAAACTGCCTTTTTTGTTTTATGTAAGTAAATGAGAGAGAGAAGAGGAAACGTCGTAATTGGGCTCAGTTACATTTAGTATGTGTTTCAAACAGAGTAGGGTCACACTTAAACCCTTAATTACACTAGTTATCGTGATTGTGTCACTACTTTGAGCATTTCCTTATATCTTTGGAGATTGTCGGGCTCCAGAGGTAAAAGACAATTAACAGTCATGCTCATTTCAATAAATATCTTTACAAAACAGCAAAATTTCCTGTCAAATGACACCAACTACAAACTAAATAGACATTGATTCCTGCGGCCATTAACATCTGAAGAAAGGTTTGTATTCTGTGTTTGGGGCAGACTACTTTTCACTTCCAAACTACATAAAAACAATGCATTATGCTCAGGGTTTCCTATACACACGGATACATACAGTATGTCCCGCAGAGTGAGCGTTGACAGCAAAAAAGTGAATATGTGATGACAAGCTAGATTTACTGTCTGTGTACTGTCTGTGTGACATGCAGCTAGGGAGTTGTGAAGAGGAACAGGCTGAGGGTTAAGAAGTAACAGTCAATACTGTATAGACATTTGCAGAATAAACTTTCTCTCTACACTCCTATCTCCACTGGCTTGATCTGTGTCCATTTCTCATTTAGTAGCATTTTCTTAAAGCAAGGTTTTTGGGTTAGGGGTCACGATTAGATGATGGTTTGTCTCAAGTAAAGATATTTGCTGTAAATTTAAACCTTTGATGTCAGTGCACCAGTGGAAATGAGGTAATGTGCATGTTTTCCTGTGTGCAGTATGTCATGTTTACCTGCCTGATTGTTTGATTTTGATGACTGCCTGATTCTGAGCCATAATCAACAGTATTTTGTGGGAACTGGATGTTCCAAACTTCTTTTTGTTTCAGGAATTCATTGCAACTTGAGGCAATAATCGTGATCCTCAATAAATAAGCATTCTGTGCATGGATGTAAGTGTGTCCCTGTGTGCACTGTTGCGTATTTGTGTGTCAGACTAAACAATAATCCAAAGCAGAGACAGTAAATGAGGTGTATTTGTTGATCTGTAAGGAGCTATATAAACAACCGAAGCAATTACATTCATGAGCACATGTGGCTCAACTGCAGCAATCGGTCTGACCATCTGCAGGACACTGGCACAGTGGTTCGCATCACTGAATATGTGTGAGTACATATGCACATGCACTTTTTATGTCAGTGTGCATGCTTGCATTTGACAGGACCAGCTTGAGTCAAGAGGTGTCTGTTTGCACAGACTGTAATGACTCTGCCAGGCAGCTCTCTCCTGGGGGCAGCACTGTGGCATTCAGCAAGCTTCCACAAAGGACATCATATTCCTTCTGTGTTATTTACTCAGGCCAAGAGCACTTCCATTGTAACCAGTACTGGTTTGGACAGTGCTTGTTTTGAGAAGTGCATCCAGGGACAGGTGAAGGAACAAGTGGAACACCACTGTGATTTTTGTGGAGAGGCCAAATGAAAGGGGGAGGAGGTGATGAAGGGAAATACACCTGAGATGTTGATGATATAAGAACATCTTAGGTTGGTAGTCCAACATCATACATAAATCTTCACAGAGGCATTGTGGGGAAAGCTTATGACAGGGTCCCAAAAGAGGAGTTGTGGTATATTGTATGAGGAAGTCTAGAGTGGCAGATAAGTATGTGACAGTAATATAGGATATCTACAGTGGGGGAAAGAAGTATTTGATCCCCTTTCAATTTTGCAGGTTTTCCCACATACAAAGAATGGAGAGGTCTGTAATTTTTATTGTAGGTACACTTCAACTGTGAGAACCAGAATCTAAAAAAAAAAATCCAGAAAAACACATTGTATGATTTTTAAATAATTAATTTGGATTTTATTGCATGAAATAAGTATTTGATCCCCTGCCATCCAGCAAGAATTCTGGCTCTCACAGACCTGTTAGTTTTCCTTTAAGAAGCCCTCCTATTCTGCACTCTTTACTTGTATTAATTGCACCTGTTTGAACTTGTTACCTGTATAAAAGACACCTGTTCACACACTCAATCAGTCACACTCCAACCTGTCCACCATAGCCAAGACTAAAGAGCTGTCTAAGGACACCAGGGACAAAACTGTGGACCTGGGATGGGCTACAGGACAACAGGCAAGCAGCTTGGTGAGAAGACAACAACTGTTATGATTATTTATTAGAAAGTGGAAGAAACACAAGATGACTGTCAATCTCCCTCAGTCTGGGATTCCATGCAAGATCTCACTTTGTGGGGTAAGGATGATTCTGAGAAAGCTCAGAACTACACAGGAGGACCTGGTCAATGATCTGAAGAGAGCTGGGACCACAGTCACAAAGATTACATTAGTAACACACAATGCCGTCATGGTTTAAAATCCTGCAGGGCAGTAAGATCCCCGTGCTGAAGCCAGCACATGTCCAGGCCCGTTTGAAGTTCACCAGTAACCATCTGGATGATCCAGAGGAGGCATGGGAGATGGTCATGTGGTCAAATGATACCAAAATAGCTTTTTGGAATCAACTCCACTTGCCGTGTTTAGAGGATGAGAACAACCCCAAGAAAACCATCCCAACCATGAAGCATGGGGGTAGAAACATCATACTCTGGGGGTGCTCCTCTGCAAAGGGGACAGGTTGACTGCACCATATTGAAAGGAGGATGGATGGGGTCATATATTGCGAGATTTTGGCAAACAACCTCCTTCCTTCAGAAAGAGCATTGAAGATAGGTTGTGGCTGGGTCTTCCAGCATGACAATGACTCCAAACACACACCCAGGGCAACTAAGGAGTCATTCTGTAAGGAGCATTTCAAGGTCCTGGAGTGGCCTAACCAGTCTCCAGACCTGAACTCAATAGAAAATTTTGTGGGGAGCTGAAACTCCAAATCTGAAAGATCTGGAGAAGATCTGTATGGAGGAGTGGACCAAAATTCCTGTTGCACTGTGTGAAAACTTGGTCAAGAACTAAAGGAAACGTCTGACCTCTGTCATGGCAGACAAATGTTTCTGTACCAATTATTAAGGTCTGTTTTTCTAGGGGATCAAATACTTATTTCGTGTAATAAAATGCAACTTCGCCTTTTGGCTAAAATAAAGCACTTTCTCAGTAGACGTGATCTTGAGACAGCCATTCATGCTTTCATCAGCTCCAGACTTGATTATTGTAATGCACTTTATTCGGGCATTAATCAGTCGTCTCTTGCACGTCTCCAATTGGTGCAGAATGCTGCTGCTCGTCTTTTAACAAACACTTTGAGACGTGCGCATATTACGCCTATCCTGTACTGTCTCCACTGGTTTCCAGTTCGTTTTAGAATTGATTTTAAAATTTTAATGTTTGTTTTTAAAGCTATTTATGGCCTTGCACCTCCCTACTTGTCTGAAATTTTAACTTTGCGCACCTACAGCATGACATTAAGGGCATCTGGCCAGCTTTACTTAGATGGTCCAAAGTCAAGATATAAACGGTGGGGTGATCATGCTTTCGCGGTAGCTGGCCCCAGACTTTGGAACGAGCTACCTCTTGTGTTATGTACTACTGCTGACTTAGCACTTTTTAAATCTAAGTTAAAGACTTATTTATTTAAACTGGCTTTTAACATTTAGTGGGGAGGTGACATCTTCTGTCTTTTTTATCTGCTGTTTTAAAATTTTATTCTATATGTGTTTTTGTGAATTTGTGCTTTAATGTTAAGCACTTTGGACACCAGTCGGTGCTGTAAAGCACTTTATAAATAAATGTTGATTGATTGATTGATTGATTGAAATTAATTATTTAAAAATCATACAGTGTAAATTTCTGGATTTTTTTTTTTTAGATTCTGTCTCTCACAGTTGAAGTGTACCTACTCAAAAAAAAAATACAGACCTCTTCATTCTTTGTAGGTGGGAAAACCTGCAAAATTGACAGGGGATCAAATACTTATTCCCCTCACTGTACAAGGACAGTGTGACAGTGTTGAGATGCGCAGTAGGAATGACAGATGCATTTAAGGTGGAGGTGGGATTACAATGCAACTCAAAAGTAATCACAGCGCCATACCTTTTCCAGATTTAGTTATGCTACAGCCTTATTCCAAATTGGAGTGAATTCATTTGTTCCCTCAAAAAATTCTACTCACAACACCCCATAATGACAACATTGCAAATTTATTAAAAATAAAAAACTAACAAATCACTCATACATAAGTATTCACACCTTTTGCTTAATACTTTGTAGATGCATCTTTGGCAGCAATTACAGCCTCAATTCTTCTTGAATATGATGGCAAAAGCTTGGTGCACCTATCTTTACGCAGTTTTGTCCATTTCCCTATGCAGCACCTCTCAAGCTCCATCAGGTTGGATAGGCAGCATCGGTGCATTTTCAGGTCTCTCCACAGATGTTCAATCGGATTCAGGTCTGGGCTCTGGTTGGGCCACTCAAGGACATTCACAGAGTTGTCCTGAAGCCACTCCTTTGATATCTTGTTTGTGTGCTTTGGGTCATTGTCCTGTTGAAAGATGACCTGTCACCCCAGTGTGAGGTCAAGAGCGCTCTGGAGCAGGTTTTCATCCAGGATGTCTTTGTACATTGTTGCATTAATCTTTCCCTCAATCCTGGCTAGTCTCCCAGTTCCTGCCGCTGAAAAACATCCCCACAGCATGATGCTGCCACCACCATGCTTCACTAGGGATGGTGCCTAGTTTCTTTCAAACATGACGCCTGACATTCACGCCAAAGAATTCAGTTCCTGTCTCATCAGCCCAGAGAATTTTGTTTCTCATTGTTTGAGAGTCCTTCAGGTACCTTTTGGCAAACTCCAGGCGGGCTGCCATGTACCTTTTACTCATAAGGAGTGGCTTCCGTCTGGCTACTCTACCATTTAGGTGTGATTGGTGGATTGCACCAATCCTTCCTTCTGGAAGGTTCTCCTCTCTCCACAGAGGAATGCAGGAGCTCTGACAGAGTGACCATCGGGTTCTTGGTCACCTCCCCAACTAATGCCCTTCTCCCCCGATTGCTCACTTTAGAACGGCAGCCAGCTCAAGAAAGAGTCCTAGTGGATCCAAACTTCTTCCATTTATGGATGATCGAGGCCACTCTGCTCAGTGGAACCTTCAAAGTAGCAGAAATGTTTTTGTACCCTTACCCAGATTTGTGCTTTGAGACAATCCTGTCTCAGAGGTCTACAGACAATTCGTTTGACTTCATGCTTGGCTTCTGCTCTGACATGCACTGTCAACTATAGTACCTTATATGTAGACAGGTGTGTGCCTCTCTAAATCATGACCAATCAACTGAATTTACCCAGGTGGACTCCTGTTAAGCTGTAGAAACATCTCAAGAATGATCATTGAAAACAGGATGCACCTGAGCTCAATTTTGAGCTTCATGGCAAAGGCTGTGAATATTTCTGGATGCACCGTACACCAAGGATCAAGCCTTTTCTTCTTTGTAGTAGTGATGCACGTTGATGGATGAGATCAGACAGGAATCTCCATGGACTTTGATATTTGCTGATGACTGTGATCTATAGCGAGAGTAGAGAGCAGGTTGAGATGAACCTGGCCACATGGCGATATGCTCTGGGGAAAAGGGGGAATGAAAGTCATTTGGACCAATGTGTATGTGTGTTAATAAGAGAGAGCTGGTTACAAGGAGTAGAGGTGATTAAGGTGGATGAGTTTAAATACTTGGGATCAACGATTTAAAGTAATGGAGAATGTGATAGCGAGGGGAAGAAGAGAATGCAGGTGAGGTGGAGTGGGTGGAGAAAGGTCAGGAGTGATTTGTGACAGAAGAATCTCTGCAGGAGTGACGGGGAATGTCAAGACAGTAGTGAGACCAGCTAAGTGTCCTGTGTTACTGGGTGTGGCTGTTGTAAAGCAGTTGGAGAAGCAAGTGACAGTTTCGCAGTTGGTATCTCACTGAAGTGGCCACTGTTCGGCTTTTATTATCCTAGTATCCATGTGAATAGATTGTGGAAATTCGCCCGACTGTACCCAGTAATGACAAATTAAAATAATAATACATATTGTGACAGAAGAAGATACAGAGGACAGGGTGAGATGGAAATGGTTGACCTCCTCTGGCGACCCCTAATGGGACCAGCCGAAAGAAGAAGAAGGTATCGTGATTAAGCCGTAGGCTTGAGGATCCTCAGTTCAAATCCCTGTCCACCCGGAAAATCACTAAGGCCCCTTGGGCAAGGTCCTTAGTCCCCCAGTTGTTCCCAGTGTGCAGTTGAGTGCCTTGTATGGCAGCACTTTGACATGCTTGTGTGAGTTTATGTGTGTGAATGGGTGAATGTGAGGCATCACTGTAAAACATTTTGATCTTCTGATTCAGATGGTAAAGCGCTATATAAATGCAGTCCATTTATCCCAGTGACCTTGACCTTCACTCAAATGACTGACCTCTGCCAAGGTTAGTCATAGGTTAATCCACCTATGTATCAGGTCTGGCTCCACAGAAAGGCTGAACACAAATGCAGGACTGGATAACAGAGCTCCGAGTAAAAACAGTTTACTGAAGTAGAAAACAGGGTCCGGTTCATATAAAGGGAGCAGAAATACATGGAACATCGGGCTTAGTCTTGGTCGATAATACAGGCAGGTGGTCATAATACACGAGAGGCAAGTAGGTCAAGAATACACAAAAACAGAGCTTGAGAGAAGCTACAAGGTGCATCAATCTGGCGAAGGAATAAGGCAGACAGAGGAACTTAAATACACCCAGGTGATGAGGTGCTGATTGAAAGCAGGTGTGAGTGGAATGCACCAGAAAGGGGGTGTGGCCAGAGAGAGGGAAACACCCACCACCAAGAGCCAGCAGAGACAGACAAGAGAGAAAGGGACAGACAGACCCAAACGGGAAAACCCCATCAAGAGAAGCAGGCGAACAATGCAAAAACAACCCCAACACAACCAGACCTCACATCCTGACACTATGTGTGTGCGACATTAAGTCCAAATAGGATATAAATAAAATTTCTTGACTTTTGCCAAAATAAATTCTTCAAGCACAATTTTGAGCTCAACCTTCACTGACATACCACTTTTAGCAGAAATCGGCAAAAGGACCGAGAAGAAGCACGCCAACAAGCACACGGGCATACATCACCTTGACCCCTATCATTGACCTTTGGCAAATTTGGCCTTGCTGGGCCCAAGTAATTGACATTTGGTCAAGTTGATCTCACTTGGGCATTTTTTTTTTTTTTTGGCAATTCTGGGATTGACCGTCATACACATATTAAGTTTGATGGAAATCAGCCAAAGCACCTGGGAGAAGTAGGGGAAGAAACAGAAAGGTAAACAAGCAGTAGTGGGCACAGCTAAACAAAAAGTTAGCTTCGATAACCATTATTCA
Source organism: Thalassophryne amazonica (assembly GCF_902500255.1). Lineage (NCBI taxonomy): Eukaryota > Metazoa > Chordata > Actinopteri > Batrachoidiformes > Batrachoididae > Thalassophryne > Thalassophryne amazonica. The sequence continues at coordinate 39,060,392 of NC_047115.1, forward strand.
GATAACTGAAAAGTTATCTTTTATGACGCTAAACCGATAAACTGCTAAAAAAATTATCTTTATTACCCAACTGATAACCGATAACTTTTAGTATTGATTCGGATGCGGCCACATCAGATTACATTGTCGGCTTCTGATAAACCCATTTCACTTTCACTTTTTGCTGCTGGGTAAATTCAAGGATCACAAACCCATAAGAATGCACAAAAAATGAATGAATAAAAATATAAAACCCCAAATACTGTCATCATCTTTCAAAAGCAGTAAAACACAGTATTAGAAGTTTATCTCAGTATTAGATACATGAACTAAAAAGCTGCTGCTTTTTTCACGTTTTGAACCCTGCAGCTTAAACAAAACAAATACGTCCATTACTGCATTGATTGGCAGAGTAAAAGACACATTAGTAAATATACATTCTTACCCGTTAGTTTCAGTGGGATTCATTTGAAGAAATAGTGTCCTTTTTTTTAAATCCAAAACAGTGTCTAAATGGTGACGAACAGTCCCTCTGTACACACAGCTGCGCCGTGAGAGCTCCTCTCCCCCCAATGAGTAATGGTGATTAAATTATCCCATCAGCCACAAAGAAATAAAATAATGTTAAAATTAGTCCGTTTTGTTTTTGTGACAAGCGGACGGTAGCAGTGTAATGTCCAAAGTGAACCTGAGCTACACTACCCACAATGCTCCCTGCGTCGACCAGCCAATCAGATCTTGCACTTAATGATGACATCATCAGCAAGCGACAGGCAGCCAGTCTGCTACAAACACACAACAGACAGACTAAAATGTTTGATTTTAGGGTTTATAAACATTTTGACCTTTAAACTTTGCTTTACCAGCAAAAAAATGTTATCGGACTGAAAGTTATCAGAACTAAATTTATCGGAAGATAATTGGTCCGATGATGGTTTTAAAACTTATCTGAAAAGCTAATCCGCTACCAAAAACATTAGCTTTGATAATTATCTGTTATCAGATTAGCTGAACTGTGCCCACCACTGTAAACAATTATTACTAAAATTATACATTTCTTCCATTTTCAGAGTTCAAAATTAATTGGACAGCTGACTCACGTGTGGCCGGGCGTGGCCTGTCCCTTTGTTATTCTATGGAAAATTCAGCAAATAAAAGGTTTGGAGTTCATTACAAGTGTTGAATTTGCATCCGGTTGGTGTTCACTGGAACTCTCATTATGAAGTCCAAAGAGGTGTCGCGGCAAGTGAAGGAATCCATAATGTCACTGAAAAAAAGACAAGACAGCAGAAACTTTAGGAGGCTGTATCAACTTTTTGGAACATTTTTTTAAAATAAAGAAAAGAATGCACAGCAACACAGACAAAATGGCACCATTTGCCAGCAACAGCTGACATGATGGGATTACACAACTGCATTTAAACTATTTAAACTACAAAATTCACATTTGAATTGAACTCACCAGGTCCAATAAAATCTGTGCATACTCAACTTTATGCTTTGATATGAACTGACTCAAGCATGATTTGTATTCAGTTAATAGGACTAAGACCAGAAGAGGGCACTCATGTTTCATGTATATATATATATATATATATATATATATATATATATATATATATATATATATATATATGAATGCATATTGGCAAACACATGCATGTTGTACACAGTTTTTACATTCAGTTGTATGTGTGTCTATTTATTTGTCTGTGTTGTGCGATAACTTCCTGCAGCAGGTTCTCTGCATCAGTAAGGAATGTGAGGAAAAGTGTGCAATCTGATGAGTGAACCAGCCCAGAGTTGAGGGTCTAAATCACTTTGTCAGACACTTAGCAGACACACAGTAGTTCTCCCTTCCTTCCTCTCAGACAGGCAACTCAAACCAGTTTTCATATCCTAATGCGGTACCTGACGGATGTGAAGCTCTGGTTAGATTAGGAGTGGCTCACATCTGTCAGATGGCGGCGCGTTTCGAAGACAAACAGTGAATGCTGACAACTACAACATGACATCAAAGGGAGTGGCGGCATTATGCGGCTGGAGCGATAAAACTGCTCTTCAGCGTAAGAATGTTAAGGATTAGGAATGTGGAGCTTGTGATGGAACAAAATAGCCAAGTGCGAGCGTGTGAAGGAGGCTAAGTGGGTGTAGGGGCGTCTTTAGTGTTTCAAAAGAAAGCCCCCATAAGTTAAAGTGTTCTGAGATACTTCCATGGCAATACATAACATAAACAGCACTGTTAATTGTTAATGAAGTATCGGCGTGGGTGCGCTGGGTGGGGCGGTTACTGCTGGTTTGGAGCGCTCAGATGAATAGAGACTGTAGAAGTGTGGTCTGTTAAACTATGTGTGGGGCTAATTCACAGGGCCACTCAGGGGAAATTCTGAATCAGAATGTTGCAGCTAAAATTTGGCCTAAGCGACAGAGAGAGAGAGAGAAAGAGAGAGAGAATGCATAAAGACAAGCACATAGAGAGAAACGGCCGTGGAAAGAATCACAGAGGATTTATGATGTCTGAACTCTCCTGTGAACCTTCCTCTAATGGCCAAGAAAATACTTCTCCAGTCTGTCTCCACGATGACACCAGTATGTAAGAAATGTATACACCACCCCCACATCCACCCCCATCCCATGCAGATTCCACCTGGTGCCCCCTCACTTTCCCCCGTGTAGTTCTTCATCTGCCCTGTTCTCAAATCTGCTGGTAATGATGCACCTCATTGAACATGGTGAGAGCAGGGGAAGCAGAGACTGGTGGGTATAATACATCCAGTCCCCAGAGCCTCACGGATTCCTGAGCTGTGGAAAAAAGTGCACTCTTCTGTTCATCCTCCTCCAAAGAGCACCACTTGCAGGAAATCGAAGGGTTAGGGCCCCTTCACACGCAACACAAATAAGTAGGAATCAGGGCGAATCACGGCGAAACAGCCCAAATGAGCGAACCCAGAAAACATCGAACCGACGTCGGGAGGGACACACGGTCAGGCAGGCGTGAACGATCCCGCTGCAATGGTTTTGTGCACGCAGCGGGAACACAGTGCGAGCAGATGGAGGGTGTGGAGCCACATCACACCACTGATGTGGCAAGAAAAAAAAAAAACTACTGGGTACTGGGTCACTGGGTTGTTATAAATAATAAGTAAAAGGGGACCCAATACAGAAGCCTGTGGTTAAATATCCCTGATTAAATAAAAAAATACGTGCCACTCCCAGGATTCGAACCTGCAGTTTATAAAATATCTGATTAACAGACGGAAACTTTACCGCTGCGGTACCATCACTGTCTTATAACAGTAGCGTAAAATGCCTAAACGCAACAAACGTATTTAAACAAAGAGGAATTAGACGATGTTGACAAAGAGAAGGTTTTTGTTGTCTTTAATTATGGTGAAAAAAGCGCCATAATAACTGACAAAACAGCATTTGTTATGGTGTATTTTTGGTGATACGTGAGTGAAAGTTTTGTCGCATTGCTGGGTTGTAGTCCTGCAGCGCACCGCTCACAGGACACGTGTGTCCTGTCAGACAGGTGTGACATTCAGATTGCCCGCTGCGTGACCACATGATCTGACGGTCCATTTCAGCTGGGACAGCCTGTTAATGTGCATGCTGTGTGCTCGCTCACTGCAGCCCGTTGCAAAAGCGATATATATTTTTATGTATGTCCACGTGAGGACAGCACGGACACACACCTGCGTCACAGTAGACAGTTGTAAGGCCATGTCCGTCAAAACACAGTGCATGTTCCTTAGCCATGATGTCCAGAACCAGAGATCTCAACAGCTGCTACTGTCGATGGCCATTCTCTGTTTCTGTGTTATGTGATCATTTTTTAGTTATTTTGTTATGTAATTCTGTATGTAGTTATTGTCGTACTTATTTATATACCTGTCCTGGCGGTGGCCTCTGTGTTTTTAATATGACACGTCGTGTGCACTGAGCTGTCATTTCCAGCTGTCAGTGAGTCTCTGGCTTGGGAGTTGGGAGGCGGCTCGCCGTGCTGTATGCGCTCAGACGTGGCTGTACATACATACCAGCATTCCATGCAAGTGTGCCCCCCCGCCAACACACTTGCAATACACACGGACGTCTCATGTGTTGGGGGGGAGCCGATACTCTGGCACGCCACATGTGTGTTGCTTGGCAACTCCACAGTCGTGGGGGCACATCCAGCTTGAAAGTGATCGTCTGCTCACTGTTTTCGTGCTAACAGAGCGAATGGCCACACATTTTTTAAGTGTCCAGTGAGCAGTGTTAGTCGTGTGTGTCACCTGGAATTTGGTGGACACCTGCCGTGATAGAGATCGAATGGGCCTTCACAGGGCACTCTGTCTTTCAGCTGCTGGTGTGAGCAAATTGTTGTAGCGACAGGTGTACGAGGCATTAGAAGCAGCTCCCATTTTTCACAAAAGGCATGCAATTCCTCCTTCCTGCGCTAGTCAGCTTCAGTTGTGTTATGTGTGAAGGGGCCATTAAAACCCACAGTTTGCCGGTGACCTCCATTTAATGAATAGCCTAGCATACCTGGTAAGTGGTTCTATGCGGCTGGTTTCACGCAGCAGCATGATTTGTTTTATGAGTCAGATGGTCCTAATTATTGCAGTGAATGTCTCACCATGTTGGAATGTTACTCATAGATAGATAGATAACTAATATTAGACTGTTGACTTCCTTTACTGCCTATTTGTCTCAATGTCCTACCATGGGGAGCCATCATTTGCCATCAACAAATGGGGCTGGAAGTGCATGTGAACAATGTAAACAAATAGAAGCCAGTCACTTAACAACGAAGCAGTGCATAAATTTGTATTGGCAAAATCATGAAAATAAAGTAATAGTATTTATTATAAATGCATTTGTTAAAAAAAAATTGTTTTCTTGCCTTGAATGGACAATTTAGGGACAGAATATCCTTGGACTACTATGTAACACTATGTGCAGTATGAATTTAAAGGTCACACACTGAGCGATGGTCAGCCACCTGGTGTCGTTGGGAGTCTGCTGTATGACCAAAGTTGGACTGGTGTGTGCTGGACCTTCAGTTTGTCTACACTTGCCCATATCAGCCATAGCGACGTTTTTGCCCATTCAACATGGGTGACAGAACACAATCTGATTGGCGGTTCACCTTTTGGCAACTCAGTGCATGACAAGAGAAATGGAAGTGAAAAAATGAAGCAAACAACAAATTCAAGAGGGTGCAGAACCATCCATGGGATGAGCACCCATCCTTTATTTGTTTGTTTATTTATTGCTATATTATGTTGTTGCAAGATTTTTAAATCTGTCTGTGACTTCTTTTGACTTTTGCACTCAAGTAAAATTTGAATGGTTGCTTTTACATGTCTTCTACATTACAGCTAAATATGTATGAAGATACATTCAAAATTTTACCTGAAATTGTTTGAACTTTAGCACTGTGCATTGTCCTGACCGCCGCAACTTGGTTAATTTAATCCACGTAGAGGCCCATATTCCAGTTTTACAGAAAAAAAAACAAACACTGGTCAGTGTGACTAGACCAGTGGTGTCCAAACTATTCCAGATAGGGCCGAGAGGGTGCAGGTTTTCCTTGCAGCCACTGACTTCAGTAGTTGATTTCACTGATGAACTCATCCCACCTGTTCAAAGGGATGTTAATCAATGAAATCACCTGCTGAAATCAGTGGCTGTAAGGAAAACCTGCACCCTCTTGGCCCTTTCTGGAATAGTTTGGACACCACTAGACTAGACATTGCTTTCCCACTGTAAATATCTAAGTATTCCAATTAGTCCCATATTTCAGGTATTCATGTGATTATTTCTGATGCTCGGCTTCTTTAATAGTGTAGTACGTGTGATGGATGTGCAAACCTTTGGTGAAAGATTTGGAGTAAGATTTGTTGGTATATAAAACTTGGCCGGGTGCATGGCCTGTACACTGGCTGTTCTGTGACTAAATAAAGGCAACATCACAAGAATCAAGCAGAAACAGCAGCTGAACAGATCAACAAGTTAATATAAAAGCTGCAGCTGAGCAACAGCAGAAAAGCATTCCACTGTGCTTCTCCTTCAT